>NC_057711.1:3108641-3125552 GCF_004010195.1 Chiloscyllium plagiosum | reverse complement strand
GTTGGGGGAGGAGAGAGTGTACACGGGGCTGTGGGAGGGGGATTAAATGGGGGGTTAAGGTCAATGATAGGGGGGAAGAGAGTGTACCTGGAGGAACAGAGAAATTGGGACTTTGCTTATTAGTTGGTTTTCATCAATAAATACACTAATATGATGGCTGACTATAAGGGAGAGCGATATCCTGCAGTGGATTAGTGAATATTTAAGCTCAGTCAAATGGCATAGCTTTTCAGTTCCAAACGGCCCATCATGAATTGCTGACATTTACCTCACACGTTGGTCTATCAGACTGCCTGGGCTGTCTTTATGTACATGAATTATAGAGGACCAAATATTTGGGTGAATTCAACACAGCAATGCTTCAGGAGGGTGAGGAACAGGTGTCAACAAGACAGTGCACACCTCTCACTCAATTAGTTACTGATCTCCAGTCTGAGAACTTGCTGAGGTGGAGACTGGGTTTGCGAGGGAGTAGCGAGTGGGGAAGGAGTCAGGTAGGCAGAGGTTTGAGAAGGTGTGCGCACTGGGGTGGGCAGAGGATTGAGGCAGTTGGGAGAGGGAACAGGAGAGTTTGAAGGGGGTTGGGAGGGAGTGGGAAATTGGTGGTGGGAGGAGTGGGGGTGGGAATGGATTTGGGAGGGTTGGGGAATGGGGTGGGGATTAAGATTGGGAGGGTATGTGGAAGGGGGTGGGGAGTGGGGTTGGGGAGTTGATATTGGGAGAGGATGAGGAGGATGAAAATGGGCTGTCCACCAATGCCCCTGTCTTCTCAGTATTAGATGGTGGGTCGGAGGTGTATGGCAGCGCTGTTGGGCCGAGCAGCGAGGATGTAGATCGCGTTTTCCCTCAGGAATGTCTTCCAGTCTACGCGCCTGTGAAAGGAAGCAGGACAACTGTCAGGGAAACTGCTCAGGGTCACACACTAAGAATTATTGGTTGGTTTAGACCAGATTCAAAGGAGTCTCTCGTTTACAACAGTATCCATGGTGACAGAACCCACAGCCTGTTGTCACAGAAGGAGATCTGTATAAAAATGTCAAACGGGTGACGAGAAAAGATCAGTCAGGAACAGGTGAAGAAGCAGAAAGCCATGATAGAGAGGACTGAAAGGAAGAGCGGGAACTAAGGAAAACAGAGAGGAAGAGGGATATGGAGGAAGACTAAGAAAGAAAAAGGAAAGAGAGAGGGGGAGGGGCAGAGGGGAGGGCAGGAGAATTGGAGAGAGAGTGAGAGAGAGCACGAGAGAGACAGTGCGAGAGCGAGAGGGAGAGAGCAAGAGAGAGAGAGTGAGATACATCAATTGACCCACAGACAGAGAGTTAGTGAGATGGAGATAGAGAGGTCGAGATGTAAAGAAAGAAAAAGAAATTTCAGAACAATATAGAACTGAAAAGAGAAACAAAAAGAAAAGGACTGAGGGGGCAGATGAGAAAGTATGAAGTAGAAAATAGGAGCTACAGTGACTCAGTAGTTAGCCCTGCTGCCTCACAAAGGAAAGTCCCTAGGTTCAATTCCAGCCTTGGGTGATTGTCTTTATGGAGTTTGTATGTTCTCCCACAGGCTAGGTGGACTAGCCATGGTAAATGCAGGGTTATGGGGATAGGGTGGGGTGCTGGGTCTGATTGGGATACTCTTCGGAGGGCTGGTGCAGACTCCATGACCTGATTGTATGATCAGGACAGCAGAGCTTTTTTTTAAATAGTTATCCAGGAGTGCGTTCCATAAGGTTAATATTGTTTAATAAGAGGTACCCAGCAGTGAATTACAGACTGAATCTAATCAAGGGATTCAGGGATGGTTTATGGAGAGAACAACAGATACCCAGGGGTGAGTTACAGACTGCAATCTAATCGAGGGTTTCAGGTGATGTATATAGGGAATAACAGATTGCAGACTGGATGATTCCTAAAGAGGTGTTTTTTATCGTTGGAAGTTTTATTTGTTCCCCACTGACTTGAAGGAGGATTCTGACACTCGGGGGTTGGTTTGTTCTGTGTGGTCATTTGGTTTCAGAGACAATGTCTCAGCACTCACCTGTTCTCTTCCTGCTCCCGGCTGAGCAGGGTCTTCTCCTGTGCCCTCCCACGCCCTCTGCTGGCTGGGCTACTCTCAGAGATGGGCCCAACATGACTAATGCTGTCAACAAGAGAGAGAGAGATGGGTTTTTAACTATTCTAACATTGACACTGGCAACGACAGGGAAATCACCACAGGAATAGATAGAGGACATCTAATCCCTCAACTTCGTGCCATCATCCAGTGAGCTTAGTGCATTTTTAAAAAAAATATTATTCTCATATTTCTGGAGCAGGTGCAACTTGAACCTGGGTGAACTGCTGTGCACTTCCAGCATCATTGATCCAGAATCTGGTTTCCAGCATCTGCAGTCATTGTTTTTACCTCCTGAATCAGAGTTGGATGCACTACCTTGGTGGCACAAGACCCCCTGACCTGCACACATACGCTATTCTCCTGCCTTTGGGAAATATCAGTCGATATTTTTATCCAGCAACATTTGCCTTGCAATATGCAATTAGCCCAGTCATAACAGGTTTCTGGAGGCCATACCTCAGGCTTGCATTGCCCTTTGAATGAAGAATTGCTGCATGACAACACCCTGAACAGGCTAGGTCTAATATAAACAGCCAGTGCTGGAGACGCTAAGCAGGTCTGGCAAGGTATGTGAAAAAAGACAAAGAGAGAGAGAGCAAGACAGCGACAGCGAGAGAGAAAACGAGAGCGAGAGAGAGAGTTAACATTTTGAATTCAATATTGTTTGAGTAGAGGCAAAGTGATTGTAACACGGTGGCTCAGTGGTTAGCACTGCTGCTTAACAGCACCACCCTCAGGTGATTGCCTGTGTGGGTTTCACACATTTTCCCTGTGTCTGTGTGGATTTCCTCCCACAGTCAAAAGATGTGCAGGATTAGCTGTGGGGTTATGTAGAAGGCTGGGTCTGAGTAGGATGCTTCTTTGGAGGGTTGGTATGTGCTAAATGGCCTCTTTCAGCACAGTAGGAATTCTATGAAAATAGAATACAGTGTTCATGGTCTGAAATCGATGAATGCCTTCACTAGCTGCAATCTTATCAGAGGCAGAGCAGACTCAGGGGACCAAATGACCTATTCATGCTCCTAACTCATGAGCTTGTACATTCTGACAGCATCACTCTAATCTTGACTCTGATCTCCAGCATCTGCAATCCTCACTTCCGCCTGAGAAACAGTGTAGGTCAGCAAGCCCAAGGGGTGATAGGGAAATAGGTCTTGCACCAAGTTTAAGACACGGTTTTAGGTGACTGTATATTTACAGAAGTTAGAATGCATTGGAATAGCCAGCTCTAGAAGTCATGAAGACACGGATGAGATCTTCAGCAGCAGAAGAGCTGGAACAGGTGGTCAGTCTCAGTGATGGCACAACCAGAAGGTCAGAAGGTCATTTCAGGATCCAATGTGGTGGTCATTTAATTGCACACTGCTGCCAGGGAGAGTGAGTGGGCAGCGAGGGAACGGATTTCAGAGCTGGGGATGAAAACAATGCTTCAGTTTTACCAGTACTCGACATTGGATACACTGTCTGATAATTTCGCAACAGTGGAGGAGCTGACAGTGGTGATGGGCAGGTAGAGCTGAGTATCATCAGGGTCAGTGTAAGCATGAATGCTGTGCTTTTCAAATGAAGTCACTGTGGGGCATTGTGTAGATGGCAGACAATTAGAGCAGGACTGTTTGGTAATTCCCTCATGTCATTGATAAATTCACAGTAAAGTGGCAGTGTAATTAGATGTAATTATTCCTTGTGATTATCATGATAATAAGCAAATTAGAAAGGCAGGTAAATTGTGCTAAACAATTACAGACACTTCAGCCCTGAAGTTGATTCCTGGGATGGCTGGGCTGACATATGAAGAGACACTGCATCTATATTCATTGCCATTTAAAAGAATGAGGTGGGGATCTCATAAAAACCCATACCCTGCAATAGGATTAGACAGAGTAAATGCAGTAAACAGGTTCCCAATAACTGGGAAGCCCAGAACCAGGGTCACAGTCTAAGGATTCAGAATAGGCTGTTTAGGACTGAGTTGAGGAGAAATTTCCGCATTCAGAGTGGTGAGCCTATGGAATTCTCTGCCACAGAAGGTTGTGGAGGTCAAAACATTGAATATTTTTGAGAATGAGTTGGATATAGTTCTTAGGGCTAAAGAGATCAAAGGATATGGAGAGAAAGCGGGAACAGAGTACTGAGTTGGATGGTCAGCCATGATCACATTGAATGGCGGAACAGGCTCAAAGGGCCAAATGGCCTACTCCTGCTCCTATTTTCTATCTTCCAATGAACTGAGTGAGATGGACTGCTCACTTGTTTTCTTGGCACTCGCTCAGTTAGCACCAACCTGCATGCTCACAGTATCCATTCTTCCTCTGCCTTACCTTACCAGGCCAGGCTGTACTGTGCCAGACCCTGCTGCGCAGTGCCAGGCCATGCTGGGCCATGCCTGGTAATCTCGGCCTCAACTCCCATAAGACCGTAACATATAGGGGAAGAATTAGGTCATTCAGCCTGTACAGTCTGCTCCACCATTCCATCATGGCCGATATGTTTCTCAACATCATTCTCTTGCTTTCTCCCCATAACCCTTGATCCCCTTACTAAACAAGAGCCTATCTATCTCTGTCTTGGTCTCCACAGCTCTCTGCAGCAAGGAGTACCACAGATTCACCAACACCTGGCTAAAGAAATTCCTCCTCATCTCAATTCTAATAGTTCGCCCCTTCACTCTGAGGCTGTGCCCTCGGGTCCTTGGTTGTTTAAAGCACCTGTCTGATAAACAGATAGGCCGTTGGTTCAGATCTCAGCAGTGCCTGTACCTTACTTTAAAAACCTCTTGTTTAAACTCCCCTCGAATGCCATGCTGTAAATGTGAGGTTACCCATTTTGGTAGGAATAACAGCAAAATGGCCTATTATTTAAATGGTGAAAAATCACAGCATGCTGCTGTGCAGAGGGACCTTGTGGATGAACCATAAAAAGTTGGTCTGCAGGTGCAGCAGATACTTAAGAAGGCAAATGCAATATCATCCTTCGTTGTTAAAGGGATGAATTTTAAAAACAGGGAGGTGATGCTGAAACTATAGTCTGCTGGTGAGGCCACACCTGGAGTACTGCGTCCAGTTTTGGTCTCCTTACTTGAGAAAAGATGTACTGGCACCAGAGGGGGTGCAGAGGAGGTTCAGCAGGTTGATTCCGGAGTTGAGAGGGTTGGCTTATGAGGGGAGATTGAGTAGACTGGGATTATATTCATTAGAATTTGGAATAATGAGGGGGGGGGATCTTATAGAAACATATAAAATGATGAAGGGAATGGATAAAATAGAAGTAGGGAGGTTGTTTCCACTGGCAGGTGAAGCTAGAACTAGGGGGCATAGCCTCAACATAAGGGGGAGTTGATTTCGGACTGAGTTGAGGAGTAAGTTCTTCACCCAAAGGGTTGTGAATCTGTGGAATTCCCTGCCCTGTGAAGCTGTTGAGGCTATTTGTTGAATCTTTTTAAAACGAAGATAAATAGATTTTTGAACAGTAAAGGAATTTAAGGGTTATGGTGAGCAGTCGAGTAATTGGAGCTGAGGCCATAAAAAGATCAGCCATGATCTTACTGAATGGCAGAGTAGGCTCAATGGGCCAGATGGCCTACTCCTGCTCCTATTTCTTACGTTCTCATGTCATAGTCTCCCTGCCAGTAGAAATATCACTTCCACATCCACTCTATCCAGGCCTCAGCATTCTGCAGGTTTCAATCCTTCTAGAGTCTACCAAATACAGACCCAGAATCCTCAACTTGTAAACATTCTTGTAAACTCCCAGTGGACCCTCTCCAATGCCAGCACATCCTTCCTTAGATACGGGACCCAGAACTGCACACAATATTCCAAACGTGCTCTGACCAGGGCCTTATACAGCCTCAGCAGTATATCCCTGCTATTGTATTCTAGGACTCTTGAAATGAATGCTATCATTGCATTTGTCAACCTGCCTCTTAACCTTAAGAGAATCCTGCACCAGGATTCCCATGTCCCTCTGTGCTCAGATTTCCAGCCTTTTCATGTTTCAAAAATAATCAGACCTCTATTCTTCCTACCAAACATATAACCTCAGACTTGACCACATTGTATTCCATCTGCCACTTCCTTTCCCATTCTGAGCCCATCCAAGTCCTTCTGCAGTCTCTCACTTCCTCAACACCACCTGCCCCTCCACCCATCTTTGTGTCATCTGCAAACTTAGCAACAACTCCCTCAATTCTTTCATCCAGATTGTTAATGTATAACGTAAATGGTTGTGGTTGCAACACTGATCCTTGTGGAACTCCACCAGTCACCAGCCGCCATCCTGAAAAAGACCCCTTAAGCCCCACTCTCTGCCTTCTGTCAGTCAACCAATCCTCTATCCTTGCCAGTACCTTACACCTAACACCATGGGCTCTTATTTTACTCAGCAGCCTCCTGTGCAGCAGCTTGTCAAAACCTGCTGGAAATCCAAATAGATCACGTTCACTAACTCTCCTGTGCCTAATTTGTTCTTACCTCTTCAAAGATCTCTTGCAGATTTATCAGGTATAACCTTCCCTTGACAAAGCTGTGCTGACTCGGACCTATTTTACCATGCATTTCCAAGCATTCGGCAATCTCATCCTTAATTTTGGACTCCACAATCTTATTAACGACCAAGGTCAGGTTAAGTGGCCTATAGTTTCCTATCTTCTGCCTCTCTCCCTTCTTAAACAGGGTTATTACATTAGCCATTTTCCAGTCCTCTAGCCCCCTCCTTGACCGCAGTAATTCCTTAAAGATCAATGCCTTCTCAATCTCCTCAGCTCTCTCTTTAAGAGAGTGTAGCTCTTCTGGTCCAGGTGATTTATCCACCTTCAGACCTGTATCCACATTGACCATCTCCTAATGATGGCCACTACACTCACCTCTGCCCCTGAATCACTTGAAGTTCTGGTATTGTCACAAATCTCATCCCTTTATATGCTAAAAGCTGTTCCTTGGCCCAAAGAGACTCTGTCTTTGTTTTTTCAGAGGGGCAATAAACCGGGACAGACTCCAATCAGTCTGGTTTGGTACAGAGTTGAAAAGGATATATGTCAACAGATGAGGCTTCAGACCAAAGTGGTCATGCTTTAGAAGTGACCTGTATAATGAAAGGGGAGTGGTCAGCTCTTTGCTGAGTTGAGCAGTTTTAGTTCATTCTTCAACTGGGAAGTTCAACAGGGAGCTGCATGGAAACTCTCTCTTTCTGCTCTTCAACTTCAATCTGAGTGAGGTGAACTACTTGATAAGGACTCCAGACAGGAAGAAATCTCACAGAGTGTCATGTGAAAATGCTCAAAAGGTATTTTGATAGGGAAGGAAAGCAAGAGGAGAAGGTGCTCATGATTACAGCACAGAAGGAAGAACCAAGTTCAGAGGATTCCGAATTGGACGTTCCTCAAATTAAATTGGACAACGAGGAAGTTGTCAAAAATTGAGATAAATTATTGAGTTACCTTCCACAAGAAAATTGAAAAGACCTGAAAGAGTTCTTACTATCACATGGAGAGTTATGCAAAAATAAACTGGGAAGTACTAACCTAATTGTACATGATATAGAGATAAGAGATGCTGTTCCAATTAAGCAACATCCTTATAGGCATAACCCTCTAAAGTTGGCACCGGTTCAGAAGGAGATAGAGCACATGCTCCAAGATGGCATAATCGAAGTGAGTTACAGTGACTGGAGCTCACCCATAGTCATAGTGCCAAAACCAGATGGTACCCAACGGTTATGTGTGGACCATCGCAAAGTCAACGCCGTTACAAAGACTGATGCATATCCAATTCCACGGTTTGAAGACTGAGTCAAAAAAGTAGGACGAGCAACTTACATTTCTAAGTTGGACTTGCTCAGAGGTGATTGGCAAGTACCTCTGACAGAAAGAACAAAGGCAATTTCGGCTTTCGTAACCCCAAATGGACTATATCAATTCAAAGTCAAGCCATTTGGTACAAAAAACGTTCCAGCCACATTTCAGAGACTGACTAATAAGGTCATTGCTGGATTATCCAACTGTGTGCTGTATATTGATGACCTGGTGATTTTTAGTCACTCATGGAAGGAACATTTACAGCATTTATCAATCGACTTTGGAAGGCAGGCTTGGTGGTAAACCTAGCTAAAAGTGAATTTGCCAAAGCCCAAATCACCTTCCTGGGTCATGTTATTGGGCATGGACAAATGGCCCCAAGAGATGCCAAAATGAAAGTAATTGTGGAATTTCCCACAGCGATGGAAAAAGCAGTACTATGGTTCTGGGGGTTAAGTGGATTTTATCGAAAGTTTGTGCCAAACTTTAGCAGCATGGTTGCTCCCACTTACCAAATTGTCAAAAAAGGGCACTGCACCGAAACCCACATCACTGGCATCGATAGCCACCTTGAAAGGCTCTGTGTAATTGGTATGGCTAATACTGGGGCAGTGGTGAACAAAGTTTTTAGGCCGTCAAATGCCTTTTGACAATCCGCTGTCCATTGAAACTTCTTGCCGTTATTTCTCTGCTGGTTTGTAAAGGCTTCCCAATCCTCTGTCTTCCCACTAATCTTCACCACATTGGATGTTTCTTCCTTTGTGTTTATGCTGTCCTTGTTTGTCCTGGTCAGCCATGGTTGCCTCATCCCCTCCTTTGTATGTTTCTTCTTCCGTGATTTGAATTTCTGCTGCGTCTCCCAAATTATTCCCAGAAACTCCTACCATTGCTGTTCCATCATATTCCTGGTTAGGCTCCCCTTCCAATAAACTCTGGCCAGCTTCTCCCTCATGCCTTTACTCAGTTGCAATACCATTACATCTAATCCCAGCTTCTTCCTCTCAAACCAGAGGGTGAACTCTATCATATTATGGTTACTGCCCCTTTGGGTTTCCATCACCTTAAGTTCCCCGATCAAGGCTGCCTCATTACTGATCGCCAAATTCGGAATTGCCTGTTCCCAATTGGGACTCTACCACAAGCTGCTCCAAAGAACAGCTCATAAACCTTTCACAAATTCCTTTTCTTGAGATCTACCACCAACTTGAACTTCCACTTGCATATTGAATTCCCCCATGTTTATTATAATATTGCTTTCTTATATGCCTTTTCTATCTCCAGACTTATTTTCTTCCCAAATCTTGCTACTAGCATGAGACCTGCACATAACTCACATCAGAGTTTTATTTTCCTTTGTGTTTTCTCAACTCCACCCACACAGATTCTACACGTTCTGACTCTATCACTTCTTGCTTTTGATTTAATTTAGTTTTGTACACACAATGCAACCCCACTCCGATGCCTATCTGCTCGCCTTTTTGACAGGATGTGTATCCTTGGATATTTAGTTCCCAAGCCTGATCCAATCCCCTTGCAGCACATCTGTGTGATACCCACAGCATCGTACTTGCCATTTTCAATCTGCACCACAATCTCATTTCCCTTGTTTAAATTCAACATCCTTAATCCTGCATTCACTGCCTATCACCAACACCCCCAAGCTGTCTTTCTTGCCTGGTCTCCATAACCCTCCAACCCATTACTAATTAAAAATCTGTCTATCTTGTCCTTAAATTTACTCAATGTCCCAGCATTTACCACATTGAGGTAGTGAATTCCACAGATTCACAGCCCTTTGAGAGAAGTAATTTTCTCCACCTCTGTTTTAAATCTGCTCACCCTGAAACTTAAAATTATGACCCTTGTTCGAGATTGCACCACGTGAGGAAATATGCTCTCTACGTCTAATTTATCAATCCCTTTGCATCTCATACACCTCAGTTAGATCTCTTTTCATTCTTCTAAACTCCAGAGAGTACAGGCCTAAACTACCTCCTCTGTAAATACATCTCTCTTACACGACATTAAGAATATTAAAGTCTGACATAGACAGATTAATAATCAGGAAGGGAATCATTGGGGAAAAAGCAGGAAAGTGGAGTTAAGGATTATGAGACCAACCATGATTTCATTGAATGGTAGAGCAGACTTGATGGGCCGAATGACCTACTCCGGCTGCTACATCTTATGGTCGTGTTTTTTGTTGTGGTTCTGTTCGCCGAGCTGGGAATTTGTGTTGCAGACGTTTCATCCCCTGTCTAGGTGACATCCTCAGTGCTTGGGAGCCTCCTGTTATGGTCGTGTATTGGCTTCTTACTCCAAATATGTTTAATTAATTGAGTTTAAATTCACCACATGTAGAGGTAGGACTGGAACCAGGGTCTCTGGATCATGATTACAGTTCTCTAATCACTCTGTCACATACCTTATCGAGGTTTATAAAGTCATGAGGGGCATGGATAAGGTGAACAGCAACGGTCTTTTCCCTACAGTTGAGGAGCTCAAAACTAGAGGGAATAGATTTAAGTTGAGAGGAGAAAGGTTTAAAAAGGGATCTAAGGGGCAATTTTTCATCAAGAGGGTGGTTTGTATGTAGAATGAATTGCCATAGAAAGTAGTAGAGGCAGGTACAGTTACAATATTTAAGGGACATTTGGACAGGTACGTGAATAGGAAAGGTTTAGAGGGATATGGACCAAATGGGACTAATTTAGTTTGGAAGACTTGGTTGGCATGGACAAGTTGGACCAAAAGATCTGCTTCTGTACTGTATGACTATATGACTTTTTGATTCTATCTCTATTAAAGGTACACCTTCATAAAATCAGTCATAGAGCTGTACAGCATGGAAACTGACTCTTCGGTCCAACTCCTCCATGCCAACCAGATATCCTAAATCAATCTAGTCCCATTTGCCAGCATTTGGCCTTCCTATTCATTTACCCATCCAGACGTCTTCTAAATGTTGTCACAGTAACAGCCTACACTGCTTCCTCTGGCAGCTCATTCCATACACATACCACCTCTGCATGAAAAAGTTGCCCCTTCGGTCCCTTTTAAATCTTTCCCCTCTCACCTTAAACTTATGCTTTCTAGTTCTGGACTCCCCACATTTGGGCAAAGACCTTGACTATTCACCTTATCAATGCCCCTCACGGCTGTACACCTTATCAATGACCCTCATGATCTTATAAACCTCTATAATGTCACCACTCAGCCTCCGATGTCTATTCTCACCTGACATTGCAGGACTGCGACTCCTTGGAATTTTTGCAGAACCAGGAATTCTGTGCTCTCCTACATTCAGTCCCAGTGATTAAGCCCGTTTGGTTTTGATCCAGGCTCAGGAAGCAGCTCCGAGCTCGCACGTGCTCCTTGGCTGTCAGCAGTCTCAGCAAGGAGTTCTGGAGGAAAACCAGAAAAAAAGCAGATCAAGCCTGTGAGGTATCGGAGGGTCGCCAATTCTGATGGAGAAAATCTCAGAACAAAGGACTTTTGATTTCATGCTGTCTGTCGGAAGGCTGTGATTACAGTGGAGGTGGTGGATAGGTGATGTACCAGGACATTGACTGGGCCGGAGCGATTCAGTTCTGAAGAGAGATTGGATAAGACTAGGGTTGTTTGCCTTTAAGTAAAGAAAGCAGGGCGACAGGGGGTGGGGGTGTGGAGGGTCTGATTTTCTACACAGTTCTGAGGGATATGGGCCAAGTGCTGGCAAATGGGACTAGATTAGGTTAGGATATCTGGTCAGCATGGTTGAGTTGGACCGAAGGGTCTGTTTCCGTGCTGTACATCTCCATGACTCTATAAGCGATAGCCTTGAGGTATTATCGCTAGGCTATTCATCCAGACCTAGGTTTAGTGGTGGAATTTGAATTCAATAAAAAGAAATCTGAAGTTAAGAATCTAATGATGACCATGCAACCATTGCTGATTATTGGAAAAAACCTATCTGATATTCTTTAGGGAGGGAAATCTGCCATCCTTGCCTGGTCTGGTCTACATGTGACTCCAGACCCACAGCAATGCAGTTGACTGTCAACTCCTCCCTGAGCAAGACACTCTGTTGTATCAATCACTACAAAGTCTCAACAAAGATGGCATGTAAACTGTAGGAGTTCAAGAAGGCAGCTCACCTCCACCTTCTCAAGGGCAGCGAGGGATAGGTAATAAATGCTGGCCCAGCCAGCGACGCCCACATCCGTGAGTGAATAATAGAGAACCCTTCCCCTTCAGTAGAGAGGTCAGAACCAGGAGGACAGATTTAAGGTGAGGAGCAAGCGGTTTAAGGAAGTATTCCTTTCACCCAGAAGCTGGTGGGTATCTGGAGCTCACTGCCTGAAAGGTTGATAGAAGTGGGAATTGTAAAGACATTTAAGAAACATTTAGATGGACATTTGAAATGCTAGAGCACACAACACTTCAGGCCAGATGCTGGAAATGGGTCAAGAGTAGATAGTGCCTGGTGAATGGCCTAGGCACCATGGGCCGAAGAGTCACTTTATGTACTGTAATATCTCAATCGCAAACCCCCTGTGAATGGGCAAACGTCAAGGTGATGATATCAAAAGGCTCAAGATGTTTGGGAGAGAACAATGTAAATCAAGAAATACTAGTAGATGAACCTCCCTCAATGATACCTACCCCTTCCACCCTCATAACCCCACACCCGCCCCAAAACCCTGCCCCTAAGTTCCCTCTCGCACATTCTACACATTCTCCTACATCAAATCCCATCCCACGTGTTCTCCCATATCCCTCAGACTCATCTCCACCCCCTCACTCATAGCCTCTATATTCCCCCCATCCCCCCCCATCCTCCACACCCATGCGTTCCTACCCCCTGCGCGCGCACACACACACACACACAGAAAAACCCCTACAGTGCAGAAACAGGTCCTTCAGCCCAACAAGTCCACACCGGTGGGCGGCACGGTGGCACAGTGGTTAGCACTGCAGCCTCACAGCGCAGGAGACCCGGGTTCAATTCCCGCCTCTGGCGACTCTTTGTGTGGAGTTTGCACATTCTCCCCGTGTCTGCGTGGGTTTCCTCCAGGTGCTCCAGTTTCCTCCCACAATCCAAAAATGTGCAGATCAGGTGAATTGGCCATGCTAAATTGCCCGTAGTGTTAGGTGAAGGGGTAAATGTGGGGGAGTGGGTCTGGGTGGGTTGCGCTTCGGCGGGTCGGTGTGGACTTGTTGGGCCGAAGGGCCTGTTTCCACACTGTAATCTAATCTAAATCTAAACCAACCCTCCGAAGAGTGAACCACCTAGACCCATTCCCCTGCCCTACTACTCTACATTTGCCCCTGGCTATTAGACCTAACCTACACATCCCTGAACACTACGGACAACTTAGCATGGCCAATTCACCTAACCTGCATATCTTTGGATTGTGGGAGGAAACCTGAGCACCTGGAGGAAATCCACGCAGACACGGGGAGAGTGTGCAGACTCCACACAAAGAGTTGCCCGAGGCTGGAATCGAACCTGGGTCCCTGGTACTGTGAGGCAGCAGTGCTAACATATCCTCCCACACATCCTCCACGCCCATAACTCCCCCCACCATATCCTCTACACCCATATTCCTGACACCCTCTATACCAATATATCCCTCCCACATCCTCCACACCCATATCCCCCCCACATCCTCCATATCCATATATCCCTGACATCTTCCAAACCATATGCCTCCCACATCCTCCACACTAACTCCCCATCACCCTCATCATCTACATTCAACCCCTCTCCCACATCCTCACCCACATTCTTCCCCCCACACACAATGAAACTCCAAAACAGACCCACCTCGGATCGGAACCTCTGCAATACCAGTAATGACTCGTGATACAGGAAGTCTGTCCACTCCACCTGGCCCTTCTTATCACCATCCAGAGCAGAAAACTGCAACACAACTAATTCCTCCTTCTCCTCATTCATCTGTTCGTCAAAGATCTGCTTGTGAATGTAGTGTTTGTAATGCAGAAAATCATCCAGTGTCAGGCAGGACTCTGGAAAAGCAGAAATCAGCAATTTAGCAACTCACTGTGCACAAAACATGCATTTCTCAGCTGCTCGTACTCCCTTCAACATATTATTATTATTTGTTCAAGGGATGTGGACCTTGCTGGCTGGGCCAGCAGTTATTGGTCATCCTTAGTTGCCTTTGAGAAGGTGGGGGTGAGCTGCCTTCTTGAACCACTGCTGTCCATGTGCTGTCAGTAGACCCACAATGCCTGTACTCGCAGGCATGATCCCACACAGAGTTAGCATTTTAAAGTCCATACATTTTACGCAGAGCTGTTTGTAGAATAGAATCACAGAATCCATACAGCATGAAAGCAAGCTATTCGGCCTTTCACGTCCCCACCGACCCTCAGATGAGCATCCCACCCAGACCCAACACCCCAACCAGGTCCCGACAACTACACATTTTCCATGGATAATCAACCTAGCCTGCACAACCCTGGATACTATGGGCAATTTAACATGACCAATTCTCCTAATCAGCACATCTTTTGACTGTGGGAGGAAACCTACACAGACCTGAGGAGAATGTGCAAACTTCACACAGACAGGCACCCAAGGGTGGAATCGAACCCAGGTCCCTGGAGCTGTGAGGCAGTCGTGCTAACCAATGAGCCATCATGCTGCCCAAATTGACTTCTCTTTACTAATTGATAGGTTGTGTGTGTTGCTGGCCTATCCTGCAAGTGCTGCCAATCCCTAATGTCTCCAGAGAAGATGTTGGTAAACCACCTTCTTAAATACTACTGAGCAGCTCACACAGCCTTTTCAGAGGGTAATTAAGAGTTAACCACATTGCTGTGGGTCCACATTTCCTTTCTAAAGGAGATTAATTAACCAGATCAGTTTTTTTGCAACAATTCCATGGTCACCATCACTGAGAGTAGTTTTAAGTTCCAGACTAATTTATTTATTGAGTTTAAGGTCCACCCAGAAGCTGTGGTGAGATTTGAACTAATATTCCCAAAACATTAGCCTGGTCCTCTGGAATACTAATCCAGTGATTTTAGTGACCAGAAGGGATTTTACATCAATCGTGTAATTTCACAGTCACCATTACTGACCTAAGCTTTTTAATCCAAACTTGTGTAAAATGTAAACTATGTTTTCAATTTCTAAGCTACCATAACAGGATTAATCCTCACATCTCAGGGATACTTAGCCCAGACTTGTGCCTTATAAAGGTAGCACTAGAATCAGAAACAGAGAAAATAGGAGCAGGAATAGGCCGTTCAACCCTTCAACTCTGTTCTGCCATTCAGTTTGATAGTGACTGATCATCCAACTCAGTTCCCTCTTCCCACATTTCCCCCATATTTGAGGGTCACTCAAACTCAAGGTTGATAGTCTGAGTTTTTCATTCTCATCATAACTCCCCACCTTTGTCAGCATTATCCACAGCACAGCAGGGAAGGGAAACTTCCACCCACAATCTTAGCTATTGGAGCATCTCATTCGATTTTCACAATGACAGAAGGTAGGTGTGTATGGGGTGGGGTGTGGTGTGTGTGGTGTGTGTGGGGGGTGGTGTGGGTGGGGTGTGTGGTATATGTGTGGGGTGGGGTGTGTGTGTGGGGGCTGATCAAGGCCAATGGCTCTGCAATCTCCTCCCTTGTTTCCCAGAGAATCCTAGGATAAATGCCATCAGGCCCAGGGGACTTATCTATTTTCACCTTTTCCAGGATTTCCAACACCTCTTCTCTACATACCTCAAAGCCATCCATTCTACTTATTTGTGACTCAGTATTCACATCGACGACAATGCCCTGTTCCTGAGTAAATACTGAAGAAAAGTATTCATTCAGTGTCTCCCCAATCTCTTCCGCCTCCACACGCAACTTCCCACTACTATCCTTGACTGGACCTATTCCTACCCTAGTCATTCTTTTATTCCTAGGGTGTGGTGGGGTGTGGCAGGGTGTGGTGTGGTTGGGTGTGTCAGATTTACAAACATCCACCTTCCAAACGGCATGATCCCATACAGAGGCATTTTAAGCACCTGACATATGAACTGTTCCTGTACTCACAAACGGCTGCTTTACATTATTCTGCATTGTTTTCTGATTTGTATACAAACTGACTTGTGAACAGACGCCAGAGTGGGACCTATTCATAACATGTGGACCACCTATAAATTGATTAACCCAAGAGGGAATGCAGAGGTCTTTACTCAGAGGGTGGTGAGGATGTGGTACCAGCTACCTCTTTCAGAGAGGGGTTGATGCAGAGAATATAGGTACATCAAAGACAAAGACTGATGAATGAGAGTGGTAGGAAAAGAAGGATGTGCCGAAAGGATGAGCTCAAGTCAGATGAGGAGAGGTTTGTAAGGAACGTAAAGACTGGCCAATGTCAGCTCACTAAACAGCCTGGATCTGGGTTCAAACTTCGACCCCAAAGCAGATGGTGAGGTCTGAATCCTGGGGCAATTGCTTTCCTTCATTGCAAGTTTATTTACAGAATGCAGTAGTAGATATTTCTGCCTCCTACCTACCTTCCCAACTACCAAAGTGAAATTGACTGGTTGCCTACAGTGTTCCAGCAGTCCCCTCTTACATCTGCCCAAGATACTTAATCAAAGGATACACTCCTCCCTTTTATCCTGAACTATAATTAGCACATTTGATATAACATTAAAATGTTGGTGTTACTGTCAATACGCATTTTGCTTTCATCTGAGTGCAAAGTATTGGAGTGACCAAATTGCCAAATTATTTCAAATAAAAGGTCAGTTTGAGAATTCACTACAACTCAATGATGTTGGGAGAAGTCAATATTTGGACTGACCTGGGATGATCCTGCATTGTCGGAAAACTTCCTTCAAACTAAACATCTCCTCATCAGTCAGCAGCAGGTTCACATTATCCTGAAAGAGAGAGACAGAAAGAGAGAGATGTGTGTGAGAGTGAGAGACAGAGAGAGAGAGAGAGAGACAGAGAGAGGTATGTGAGTGAGAGAGAGAGAGAGAGAGACAGAA
>NC_057711.1:3049082-3103096 GCF_004010195.1 Chiloscyllium plagiosum | reverse complement strand
AGATGTGAGAGAGAGAGAGGCACGAGAGAGAAAGAGAGACGTGGAAGAGAGAGATGTGAGAGAGAGAAAGAGAGATGTGAGAGGGAGCGATACGTGAGAGAGAGAGACGTGACAGAGAGAGAGACATGAGAGACACACGTGAGAGAGAGACACAGAGAGAGAGATGCGAGAGAGAGAGAGAGAGACGTGAGAGAGAGGAACAGAGAAGACATGAGAAGAAATGGAAAGACGTGAGAGAGAGAAAGAGAGAGACATGAGAGAGAAAGAGAGGGAAGTGGGAAAGAGAGAGACATGTGGCAGAGAGAGAGAGAGACGTTAGAGACGTGTGAGAGACGGGTGTGTGTGAGAGAGAGAGACTGACAGAAAGAGTCGATGCATGGTTGAAATCATCCTACAGATTGATTACGTCACATATTACCAGCAGTAAAGAAATCATTACTAGCATGAAACTCCCAGAGAAAATATAGAAACCTTTTTAAAACATTCATTCAGTCAGTGTGAGTATCGTTGGAGAGGCCAGCATTTCCTATCCATCTCTAGTTGAGGAGATGGTGGTGAGCTGCCTTCTTAAACTGCTGCAGCCTGCCAGCAGCAAGATGACCCACAATGTAGTTAGGGAGGACATGGACTGCAGCGGAAATTCCAGCAGAATTCCAGGATTTTGAATAACAGAAGGCGACTGACTAAGGAAAGTGAGCACAGATTAGTTCAGAGGGAATCATGTTTAACTAACTCGCTTGAGTTTGCTGAAGGGGTAACAGAGAGGGCTGATATGGGTAATGTGATTGATGTAGTGTGTAGTGGGTATATGAACTTCCAGAAAGGTTTGATGAACTGCCACACGATAGACATCGAAACCAGGTTAGAGCTCATAGTCGCAACATGGACACAAAATTGACTGATTGACAAGAAACAGAGCAAGGTTTGAAGTGGAATACCTCAGGGGTCAGTGTTTGAACCCTTACTCTTCTGATAAATATTTACAATCTGAACTTTGGTTCACTGGGCAAAATTTCAAATGCAAGAACTAGGAGCAGGAGGAGGCCATTCAGCCCCTCAAGCCTGTTCCGCCTTTCAATACGATCATGGCTGATCCCATCTTGCTCTCAACTCCATTTTCTTGCTCAGAAACACTTCTTCACGCAAAAGGTAATGGAATATGGAGCCATGGATGTAGGTTTGCTTGCTGAGCTGGAAGGTTCATTCCAGACGTTTGTTACAGGTTCTGGGATTTAGATGCTTCAGTAAGAATAGAGAAGATGGTAAAAGAGGGGCAGATGGCATTGTTAGTCAAGGACAGTATTACTGTGGCAGAAGGATGTTTGATGACTCGCCTACAGAGGTAGTATGGGCTGAGGCCAGAAACAGGAAAGGAGAGGTCCCACTGGTGGGAGTTTTCTGTAGGCCTCCGATTAGTTCCAGAGATGTAGAGGGAAGGATAGCAAAAGTAATTCTGGATAGGAGCGAGGGTAACAGGGTAGTTGTTAATGGGGGACTTTAACTTTCCGAATATTGACTGGAAATACCACACTTTGAGTACTTTAGATGGGTCAGTATTTGTCCAATGTGTGCAGAAGGGTTACCTGACACAGTATGTTGACAAGCCAACAAAGGGCAAGGCCATGTTGGATTTGGTACTGGGTAATGAACCCAGCCAGGTGTTAGATTTGGAGGTAGGTGAGCACTTTGGTGATAGTGACCACAATTCGGTTATGTTTACTTTAGCGATGGAAAGAGATAGTTCAATACAGCAGGGCAAGAGCTATTGCTGGGGGAAGGCAATTATGATGCGATTAGGCAAGATTTAGGATGCATAGGATGGGGAAAAAAATGCAGGGGATGGGCACAATTGAAATGTGGAACTTATACAAGGAACAGCTACTGTGTGTCCTTGATAAGTATGTACTTGTCAGGCAGGGAGGAAGTTGTCGAGCGAGGGTTTACTAAAGAAGTTGAATCTCTTGTCAAGAGGAAGAAGAATGCTTATGTTAGGATGAAACATGAAGACTCAGTTAGGGTGCTTGAGATTACAACTTAGCCAGGAAAAACGTAAAGAGACAGTTAAGAAGAGCCAGGAGGGGACATGAGAAGTCGTTGGTAGATAGGATCAAGGAAAACCCTAAGGCTTTCTATTGGTATATCAGAAATAAAAGATTGACTACAGAAAGGTTAGGGCCAATCAAGGGCAGTAGTGGGAAGTCATGCGTGGAGTCCAAGGAGATGGGGAAGCGCTAAATGAATATTTTTTGCCAGTATTCACACTGGAAAAAGAAAATGTTGTCGAGGAGAATACTGAGATACAGGCTATGAGACTAGATGGAATTGACGTTAGCAAAGAAGTGTCAGCAATTCTGGAAAGTGTGAAACTAAATAAATCCCTGAGGATTTATCCTAGGATTCTATGGGAAGCTAGGGAGGAGATTGCAGAGCCTTTGGCTTTGATCTTTATGTCGTCATTGTCTACAGGAATAGTGCCAGAAGACTGGAGGATAGCAAATGTTGTCCTCTTGTTCAAGAAGGGGAGTAGAGACAACCCTAGAAATTATAGTCCAGGGAGCCTTATTTCGGTTGTGGGTGAAGTGTTGGACAAGGTTATAAGAGATAGGATTTTTAAACATTTAGAGAGGAATAAGTTGATTCGGGATAGTCAACACGGACTTGTGAAGGGTAGGGCATGCCTCACAAACCTTATTGAGTTCTTTGAGATGGTGACCAAACAGGTGGATGAGGATAAAGTGGTTGATGTGGTGTATATGGATTTCAGTAAAGCATTTGAGAAGGTTCCCTATGATAGGCTATTGCACAAAATACGGAGGCATGGGATTGAGGGTGATTTAGCGGTTGGATCAGACGTTGGCTAGCTGAAAGAAGAACGAGGGTGATGGTTGATGGTGAATATTCTTGCTGGAGTTCAGTAAATAGTGGTGTACCCCAAGGATCTGTTTTGGGTCCGCTGCTGTTTGTCATTTTCATAAATGATCTAGATGAGAGCATAGAAGGATGGATTAGTAAATTTGCATATGACACTAAGGTCAGCAGAGTTGTGGATAGTGTTGAAGGATGTTGCAGGTTGCAGAGGGACATAGATAAGCTGCAGAGCTGGGCTGAGAGGTGGCAAATGGAGTTTAATGTGGAAGATTGCTTGGTGATTCACTTTGGAAGGTGCAACAGGAATAAAGAGTACTGGGCTAATGGTAAGATTCTTGATAGTGTAGAAGAACAGAGAGATCTCGATGTCCATGTACATAGACCCCTGAAAGTTGCCATCGAGGTGGATTGTTAAGAAGACATACGGCGTGTTAGCTTTTATTGGTAGAGGGATTGAGTTTCAGTGCCACAAGGTCATGCTGCAGCTGTACAAAACTCTGGTGCGGCTGCGCTTGAAGTGTTGCGTATAGTTCTGGTCACCGCATTATAGGAAGGATGTGGAAGCTTTGTAAATGGTTCAGAGGAGATTTAGAACATAGAACATAGAAGAATACAGCGCAGTACAGGCCCTTTGGCCCTCGATGTTGCGCCGATCCAAGCCCACCTAACCTACACTAGCCCACTGTCCTCCATATGCCTATCCAATGCCCGCTTAAATGCCCATAATGAGGGAGAGTCCACCACTGCTACTGGCAGTGCATTCCATGAACTCACGATTCGCTGAGTAAAGAACCTACCCCTAACATCTGTCCTATACCTACCACCCCTTAATTTAAAGCTATGCCCCCTCGTAATAGCTGACTCCATATGTGGATGGATGTTGCCTGGTATGGAGGGAAGGTCTTATGAGGAAAGGCTGAGGGACTTGAGGCTGTTTTTGTTAGAGAGAAAAAGGTTGAGAGGTGACTTAATTGAGACACATAAGATAATCAGAAGATTAGATAGAGTGGACAGGGAGAACCTTTTTCCTTGGATTGTGATGGCGAGCACGAGGGGACATAGCTTTAAATTGAGGGGCAATAGATATAGGACAGATGTCAGAGATAGTTTCTTTACTCAGATTGGTCGGGGTGTGGAACACACTGCCTGCAACAGCAGTAGACTTGCCAACTTTAAGGACATTTAATGGTCATGGATAAACATATGGATGAAAATGGAACAGTTTGGGTTAGATGGGCTTCAGTTGGTTCCACAAGTTGGCGCAACATCGAGGGACATAGGGCCTGTACTGCAACATAATGTTCTATGTTCTAGAAACAGCAGTAGGCCATTCAGCCCTTTGGGCCTGCTCTGCCATTCAATGAAATCATGACTGATTTATACTTAGAATTCCTACAGTGTGGAAACAGGTCCACACCGACCCTCCGAAGGGTATTCCACCCAGACCCATTCCCCTGCAACTCTACATTTACCCCTGACGAACGACTTAACCCTCACATCCCTGAACACTATGGGGAATTTAGCATGGCCAATTCACATCACCTGCACATCTTTAGATTGTCACACAGTCACAGGGTGAATGAGCAAACTCCATCAGTCGCCTGAAGCTGGGATCAAACCTAGGTTCCTGGCACTGTGAAGCAGCAGTGCTAGCCACTAAGCCACTGTGTCACCTGATCTGTGGCCTAACTCCATATACTTGCCTTTTGCTCACATCTCTTCATACCTTTTTGCCATACAAAAATATATCTTTCCAAGATTTAAAACGATCGAAATGATCCAGCAGCCACTGCCATTTGTGGAAAAGAATTCCAAACATCTGCCATACTTTGTATGTAAAATTGCTCGCTAACATCTCTCCTAAATGGTCTGGTCCTAATTCTCAGACTATGTCTCCTAGACTCTCCAACTTTACCTACTCTGTCTTCATCTGTAAATATCTTGTAGATTTCAATCAGATCAGCCCTTACCCTTCCAAATTCTAGAAGGGTAGAATTTGATTTGTGTAATCTCATCTCGCAACTTAACCCTTGAAGTCCGTATCTCATTCTTACAAATCTATGTTGTACTCCCTCAAAGGTCAACTTCCTAAGGTGCGGTAAGATTTGCTCACAGTACTCCAAGTGGGGTCTACCAGGGTTTCATATAACTGCAGAATAACTTCTGCATTCTTATACTCCAGCAATCTAAATATGAAAGTCAGCATTCCACTAGCTTTCTTGATTATGTTGATTACCTGAACCTTAAGACTTGGAGTTAGTGCCTCAGGTTACCATTGCCTTTACTTGCACTGAGCTGCAGAATCTATAGGTTTTTGGTGCCACAATGTGGGATGGAGGTTCCTGGACACATGCTCAGGCACTCTGCAAATCTAATCTGCAATGCAACTTTCATCTTGCAGCTCATTCCCATCCTCACATATAGCATGCAACAAGAAAGCTGACAGAGATGAAGCAACTATTGTTCCTGAACATTCTCAGCAGCTCAGAGTCCTTGCTGGTGACACCACCTCCAGGCTACTAGATCAGCTGGACCTTAAACAGCTTTCAAATGATTTGATCAAGGGCTTATCTTTCATTGTGGTTTCAAAAGTCATTATAACCTTGTGTCCACTCCTCACTGACTGCTTTCAATCAGCCTCTCATAACCTTCATAATCTCAAAATCTAGGGGATTAAAGGTGCAGATGTCAGCTCGGATGACATGGTTTAGGAGGGGAGGCAGGGAGAAGTAGTGAATGGTCATGGAGTCACAGATCACGGAAACAGAACTTTTAGTCCAACATTCCATGCTGACAATAATCCAAAACTAAACTAGTTCCACCTGTCTGCGTGTGGCCAATATCCCTCCAAACATTTCCCTTTCATGTACTTATCCAAATATCTTTTAAACTTTATAATTGTACCTGCATCTACCATTTCCTCTGGAAGTTCATTCCACACACAAACCACTATCTGTGTAAAGAGATTTCCCGTCTTATCGTTCTTTCTCCTCGCCTTAAAAATATTCCCCCTGGTCTTGCAATCTCCCTTCCTGAGGAAAAGGCACAGGTCGTTCACCATACCTATGCCCCTCATGATTTTATAAACCGACAAAGGTCACCCCTCAACCTCCTATGCTCCAGGAAAAAGGTCTCAGCCTATCCAGCCTCTTCTTGTAACTCAAACCCTCCATTCCTGGCAACATCCTGGTAAATCTTTTCTGAACCTTCTCCAACTTAATAATATCCTCTCGATAATATGGCGACCAGAACTAGTTGTTCTCAACCTGGAGGGAAGTGTGCAATAACTCACTTTCCCACTCCCTACTTTTCTTGACATATCTTAAAAACCAATGTAGGTATGCAGATGATTCCACAAGCATGGAATAAATATTCCATGTAAGACAATTACTGATCACATTTCTATATCCTACAATTACTGCAAACAGTCCTTTTTTAAAATTCATTTGTGGGATGTGGGTGTCGCTGACTGACCAGCATTTATTGCCCATCTCTAGTTGCCCCTTGAGAAATGGGGTGAGCTGCCTTCTTGAACTGCTGCAGTCCATGACCCACAATGCCATTTGGGAGGGAATTCCAGGATTTTGAACCAGCGATAGCAAAGGATACAGGAGAACTTGAAGGTGGTGGTGTTCCTATATACCTGTTGCCCTTGTTCTGCTACATAGAAGTGGTCGTGGGTTTGGAGGGTGCTGACTGAGGATCTTTAGTGAACTTCTGCAGTGCATCTTATGGATAGTACACACTGCTGCTACTCAGCATTGGTGGTAGAGGGAGTGGATGCTTGTGGATGTGGTGCCAATCAAGTGGGCTGCTTTGACCTGAATGGTGTCAAGCACCTTGAGTGTTGCTGGAGCTGCACCCATCCAGGCACGTGGGAAGTTTTCCATTACATTCCTGAATTGTGCCTTGTAGATGGTGGACAGTCTTTGGAGAGTCAGGAGGTGAATAAGTTGCCACAGTATTCCTAGTCTCTGACCTGCTGTTGGCACCACTCTGTTTTTGTGGGGAGGCCAGTTGAGTTTCTAGTCAATGACACCACCCAGGACATTGATTCTGGGGAATTCAGTGATGGTAACATCATTCAATGTCAAGGGGTGGTAGTTAGATTCTTTCTTATTAGTAGTGGTCATTGCCTTGCATTTGTGTGGCGCGAATGTTACTTGCCACTTGTCAGCCCTAATCTGGATGTTGTCCAAATCCTGTTCCATTTGAACACAGACTTATTCAGTATCTGAGGAGGTGTGAATTGTGCTGAAAATTGTGCAATCATCGGTGAATATTCCCACTTCTAACCCTATGATGGAGGGAAGGTGATTGTTGAAGCAGTTGAAGGTGGTTGGGCCCAGGACACTATCCTGAGGAACTCCTGCAGAGATGACCTAGAGGTGCGATGACTGACCTTAAACACCTCAACCATTTTCCTGTGTCAGGCATGACTCCAACTACCAGAGTGTTTGCCCCCGATACCCACTGATTCCAGTTTTGCCAGGGCTCCTTGATGCCACACTCAGTCAAATGCGGCCTTGATATCAAAGGCTGTCCCTCTCCCCTCCCCTCTGGAATTCAGCTCTTTTATCCATGTTTGACCCAAGGCTGTAATGAGGTCAGGAGCTGAGTGGCCCTGGGAGATCCCAAATTGGGCGTCACTGAGCAGGTTATTGCTGAACAGCTGCTGCTTGATAGCACTGTTACTGACCCCTTCCACCACGTTACTGAGGATGGAGAGTAGACTGATGGGGCGGGAATTGGCCAGGTTGGATTTGTCCTGCTGTTTATGTACAGGACATAATAGGGCAAATTTTCCATACTGTTGGGTAGTTGCCAGTTCTGTAAATGTACTGGAACAGCTTGACTGGGGTGGGAGGTGGGGGTGCAGCAGGTTTTGGAGCACAAGTCTTCAGTACTGTTGACAAAATGTTGTCAGGGCCCATAGCCTTTGCAATATCTGGTGTCTCCAACCATTTCCAAATCCTACACTTACTGCAATTCCATATCCTACAATTATTAAACACAGCAAGAATGGTGTTAAACCAGAAAGGATACAGAAAAAATTCACAAGGTGTTACTGGGGCTGGAAGGTTGGAGTTCTAAGGAGAGGTTGGATAGGCTGGGATGTTTTTTCCTCTGGACCATCAGAGGCTGAGGAGTGACCTTATGTAAGTTTACAAAATCATGAGGGGCTTAGATAAGATGAAAAGCCAAGGTCTTTTCCAAGGGTAAGGGAGTCCAAAACTAAATGACATCAGTTTAAGGTGAGAGGGGAAAGATTTAAAAGATACCTGAGGGGCAATGTTTTCACACAGAGGGTGGGGCATATGCCAGAGGAAGCGGTAGAGGTGGGTACATTTACAACATTTAAAAGACACTTGGACTGCTACATGAATAGGAAAGGTTTAGAGGGATATGTGCCAAACTCAGGCAAATGGGACTAGTTTGGTTTAGGAAACTGGGTCAGCACGGACAAGTTGGTCCGAAGGATCTGTTTCTGTGCTGTATGATTCTGACTCTATATCCTACAATTATTGATCCCATTCCAATATGCTACAATTACTGCACATACAGTCGGTTCCAATAAAATGCGATAGTTCCATTCTTGCGCAATGAGAAAATCACGCAATAGCAGCATATTTAATTAATGGGTTGGAATCATGTTATGGCCAATACAGGTTAAGAAAGTTCACATTCTACAAATAATGGTCTAAATTCTTCAACCACATTAAAGCCAATTCATATTGAAGAAACACACATTATGGAAAACTGACAGTATTCCCATTTCCTACAATTCCCCATCATACTCCAAATCTTGGAATTTTTCCACACATTCCCATATTCCATATCCTACAATTACTAATTGCATTCCAATATCTTACAACTATCAGACAGACCAATAGACACTCCCAGGGAGTGTTACTCCATGGTGTTCGATAGATTGAAATCTGCAATGCTAACACCTTTCACCTTGACAAAACAGGGTCCTGTTGGATATTGGAGTCCCTATTCCCATTAGCCAGGGCTGAGCAGACCTTTGTATGTGAGTCAAAATGAAATTCCCCGTTATTTTAGTCTTAAATTGGTGCTCCTTCATTCTGAGACTACACCCTTTGGTCCTAAACTCTTCCACAAGGGAATTAATCTTTCTGCATCTATCCTGTCAAGTCCCCTAAAGATTTTATATGCAACCTATTCAACATGTGCTCAGCCACAGAAAAGGCTGGACAGTTTCCCTCTCCGCGCTCTCAGACCTGTCCTTGGCATCCCTTGGCAGGACAAGATCACCAACTCCAAGGTCCTGCAGTCACACACTCATTGCAAAGTGAACAACATCTGCACTGGCTCAGTCACTTTCACTGGATGGATTTCAAACTTTTGCCGAGAGACCTCCTGCAATGTGTCCATACCCCTTCCACAAGGACCCCTGTAAGTGAGATATGAAGGTGATGGACACTGACAACTGGAGGACAGTCACTAATAGCTTGGACCTCTGGAAGGTGACAGCGTGGAAGGCCATTGGAAGTGGTGAGTGAAAACCATCAGCTGCTGAGAAGAAGGGCCCAGAGCAAACAGAGACCAGAACATCCTGCACTTTCTCAGCCCAGTGTCTCCCTCTGCAGCAACTGAAGCAAAGACTGCCCTGGCAGAGGATGGCTCACATACCACATTACACCATGCTTAATGTGAGAGTTAACCACCCCAGTGGAAATCACACAAAAAAAACACCATCCCCATAAAACACTCAGATGGCAGGTTTGGCACAGGGTTAAATACAAAGTAAAAATCCCTCTACACTTTTAAATTAAAACACAGCGGTCTCTATATTGTCCCCACCACACATTACTCGGACCAGGACAGCACGGGGTTAGATACAGAGCAAAGCTCTCTCTACCTCATTCTCATTGAACACTCCCAGGACAAGTAGATACAGAGGGTTAGATACAGAGTAAAGCTTCTGCTACACTGTTCCCCCATCAAACACTACTAGGACAAGGACAGCAAGGGGTGAGATACAGAGTAAAGCTCCCTTTACACTGTTCCCATCAAACATTCCCAGGACACAGTCTGTTTCCGTACTGTATGAGTCTATGACAGTGGCAGCACGGGTTTAGATACAGAGTAAAGTTCCCATGTTGCTTTCATGTGTTTTAGTGTAGAAGGTTGAAGAGGATCCCATTAATATTTAAAATGAAAGTGACATCTTGAAAAGAAGAGTGTGACAAACCCTTTTCTCTGGTTGGAAAGTCAACAATGAAGTGAAACATTCTGAAAACAATAGTTGAGAAGGAACTGAATACACACTCTCCACATGAAGAGTTCAGGAAATCGACGAAAAAAAGCTTGTACGCTTATCATAGAATTCCTACAATGTGGAAAGAGGCCATTTGGCTCATCACATCTGTACCAACCCTCCAGACAGCATCCCACCCAGACCCAGCCCCTCTGGATTAACCGTGGCTAATCCACATGGACTGCATGTTTTTGGATTTTGGGAGGAAACCAGAGCACCTGGAGGAAATTCACACAGACGCGGGAATCGCCCTCAGGTCCCTGGTGCTATGATGTAGCAGCACTAACCACTGAGCCACTGTCCTGCCCAGAAATATGACTTTTCAAAGCTGAGTTCAATGAGTGTGTGATGGGTAAGAGCCACTCTGTAGTAAACGTAAACATAGTGGACTGGACTTGATTACAGACTGAGAAACAGGGAAAATGTGGAGAAATGCGAATAAGATATAAATGATCCAGGAACTCACTGAATGGTGGAAAGCCCACTCGCCACTCCTATAATTGCTGTAAAATATCAGCACTTCTAAACTGACACCATTTCCATAAGACCCTTAATATTATAAAACATCCCCAAGTGCTTCATAAGAGTGTCACCAAGTAAAAGTTTAATCAAGTCATGTGAAAAGATGGTAGGTCAGAGCTGTGTTTTAAAGAGGAGAGATTAAGGGAGAGAATTCCAGAGCTTGGCACCAGGTAACAGCAGGGATGGCTGCCAATGATGCGTGATAGAAATGGGGAGTAAGCTAGAGGCCAGGGGTGGAGAGACGTGGAGGGTGCTAGTGGAGTTGACTTTGAGAGGGGGTGGTGAAGTTAGTGAAGAGATGGTGAAAACAGGGAGGGACTGGAAAGCAAGAATAGAAATGCTGTTAAACTGAAGGATGGCCAGATTACGAACCCACCATCTCTCCCAGGCTCCAGTCCTCAATCCTTACAAAGCGTGAACTCACACAATATTGGCAGCTCCAGCCCACCGTAGTGTGGGCAGATTCCTTCAGCTCCTGGATGCTGCTGGGGCTGAGGCAGGCCATGCGCCGCAGGCAACCATCATGAAAGACACGGGTGCAGATCCTGCAGGGGTAAAGATCATCCGCTGTCCAGACCTCACAGACATCGCACATCTCGTCATTGACCACCTGTCGAAAGGCAAGGAACATTTAAGCCATTCTGTCACAGGAATATCTCAACATCATCATTTTTCATTCAGTAAACGTGTGCTTATCATCATCCTTCTCTCCTTTCTTCTCTTCTATAGTTCAGTCTGTCGAACTGGACAATGGGCAGTCATGTCCATTTTGTTCCTGAAAGGACTTAATGAGAAAGCTCAGACTAATCATTTGAATAGAGCACTTTCACTGCACCTATGAATGTTGGGATAGTTGATACTCCATTGTACGTACCTGACTGTCATGATGTGGAGGTGGCGGTGTTGGACTGGGGTGGACAGGGTCAGAAGTCACACAACACCAGGTTTAGTCCAACAGGTTTATATACAGAGCATAGAGAAATCTGTGGGTCCACTTGACAAAGGAGCAGCACTCCAAAAGCTTGTGATTTCAAACATACCTATTGGACTATAATCTAGTGTTGTGTGACTTCTGACCTCATACCTGGTTGTACCAGTGGATCTGACTGGATCACAGCCTCTGCTGTAGGATCTCACTGGAGAGATCTAACTGATAGCGGATAAGGGGAGTGACAGAGATAATGAATTTATCAACAACATTTAATAAAGTGGCACATGTCAGTCTTGTTTGCAAAATTGAAGGCTGCGGGACAGTAGCAGCCTGAAGACATAGTAGCCTCTGGGATAAAAAAAATCCATAGGAAACTATGAATTAGGAACATGAGCCCATATTCCCTGCTGCACAATTCTATGAGATCAGAGTTGATCCAGCTAGGGCCTTATCTCTGCTTTCTTATTAGCCACACTTGCCCCACCCCCGTAGCCCTCGACTCCTTGGTCAATCAAAAATCTGTGTAATTCAGCCTTGATTGTATTCAATGGCTCAGCCCCAGTGCTCTCCCAGAGGAGAAAGTAGCAAAGGCTAACAGACTAAAGCAGAGAATGTGAGGGGTTACACTAGTTTGGCACCAGAGTGCTACTCTACCCCTTCCTTCCTCAGGAAGGAGACAGCTCCACACTTCTGACAGGAAGCTCCATCCGGGTCTCCCTCAGAACAGCACAGCCGTATTCCCATGCTGATAGTTCTTTCAGAGCACAGAACTACCAGGGTAAACCATACCCCTCCCCCCCTTTCACGGCAGTCAGCAGCTGAACTCTGACAGTTAAAGGACCTGACAATCACTTTAACAGCTTCTATCAAACAACAGGTACATAAGGCAAGTGATGTTAGAGTGCAGTGAGGCTGTGGTACTTAATGGGTGGGCAGGTGGTTGGAGGGAGCAGGGGAGCAATAGAGTGCCAAATAACTTGTGCCAGCTGGATAGCAAAGCAACTAGGTAGGGCTTGTGTGGCCAGTGCATAGGATGCCAGGTAAGTGGGGTGCTATGCAGGTAGGGTACTAGGGTGCCAGCTAGGGATGGGATAGGACCGCAGTGGATAGGATGCCAGATGAGTAGTAGGTAACATGCAAAATGGGAAGGGTTTACTTAATTTAATCAGAATGCTCTGAAGTTACCTGATTTAAATGGCAGATAGAATTTAATTAAGATAAATGAGACCTGTTGCATTTTTGGTAAGAGAAACAAGGGCAGGACCTACACAGTTAATGGTAGGGCCCTGGGGAGTGTTGTAGAACACAGAGACCGAGGAGTGCAGGTACATAGTTCTTTGAAAGTGGTGTCACAGGTAAACAGGATGGTAAAGAAGGTGTTTGGTATGCTTGTCTTCTTTGGTCAGAACATGGAGTACAAGAGATGGGCCATCATTAAGAACTGAAGGAGGCCATTTCACCTATCATGTCTAAGACCGTTTCCAAAAATCTGTTGATGCGATGGGTAAATTGTAAGTAGATTGGACTTTGTGTGGGGCAAGGATGTTTAAATGTATTTGAGACAAGAGTTAAGACAGGTAAGTCAATGGCAGAATAGGCCCAGTGGGGCTAAATGGTCTTCTCCCAGCCCCACACACCACAAAACACCAGCATAATGCTGGTCTGAGAGCAGACGCTGAGATACTTTGTTGTCTCTTTGTTCAAAGTGTTAACAGAGGCAAGGGGAGCATGCAAACTAATCCTGCTACTGAACAGAGAGAGATTGATGGCAACACTCAACAGCCGTCCAAATACTATCACTCCACAGCACAGACAGACCTTGGAAAATTAATTGAAAAACATACATAAACAACCTTATCAAAATGCATTAACTCAAAGTCAAAGTCAATGCATCATCCCAAACTTTCAGATTGTAAGACTGACACATTGCATCAGCCTTTAAAAATTCTTAATTAAATTAGATGAAAGCGTTCTTTGAACTTCACAACATTTTGCCAGTTTGGCTCCAACAGAAAGTGTCGTCTCGTCAGCTTGCTGCTTTGAGTTCTCCCCATCACACTGGGCACAGAGGACCTGTGCAAGGGCCTTTGGCCAGTCAAGAACAGAAACAAGGGCTGTTTCCTGCCAGTCAACACAATGCCAACTCCATTGAGTCACATGACCCACAGCTTCCCGCTGGACCTGCCCTGCCTCTCAAGCTCCACCTCATCGGTGACCGACATGCCCATCCTACTTTGAGATGAAATAAGGTGGGAGGAAGCTTGTGTCTACACGAGATGAGCTGAATAGCCTGCAATAATCTCGCAATTTTGCAATCACCTCCCCATGCAGTCTGTCTGAATAAATCAGAAGGCAAATGCTCTCTTTCTTAATCGAATGGGTGACTTTGAATGGTTAATAAAATAGGGAGGTCCTGATGAAGTGCTGTTTCCCAAAATGTCGATTCTCCTGCTCCTCTGATGCTGCCTGACCTGCTGTGCTTTTCCAGCACCACACTCTCAACTCTGATCGATAAAACAGCCTCTCCATTCCGGTGTCTTCTAACATGCTATTGACAGCAGGTACATCGGCCATTCAACCCACCTGCTAGAATGCATGCTTCCTTCCACCTCTAGCATCCATCAACATATCCTTCTACTCTTTTCTCCCACAAACAGAGTTCAATGTATCAAAGTTATTCCTCTCAACCACTCCCTGTGGCAGCACGTTCCAGTTTCCTCTGTACACTGAACATGTTCAAGAAAGATGTCCGGAGGTGAATATGTTTTCCTAGCTTTAAAGGAGTTCACTTTGAAGGAGCTGTGTATACAATGTTGCGACTCTGCCTGAAATATTCTTATTTGGTTTGCAAGCTGTGCCCACAGTTTGTCTACTGGAGACTAGTAGCACGTAGGGATATGGCAATTGCAATGGGGGAGGAGATAGATGACCTGCCATGGTCAAACCGAATTGTGGGGCAGGCAGGTTTGATGGGCTGAATGGTCTACTCCAGTCACCATATTCCTGTTCTCACCACTCTGGGTGCTGAAGTTTCTCCTGGATTCTTTATTGGATTTCTGAGTGACAGTCTAGCATTCACAGTCCCCAGCGCTGAGCGACCTCAAGGACCCATTGAACACATTTGTAATCTTGCAGATCAGTCGCATTAGAACAAAAATCCCACAATCTTTTTTTCCAGTTTGCAGGAATGTGGAGCAAATCTGGGGCGATGTAGTTACCCGAGCAAGCAAGTGTTTGAGGGAGAGAGATTGACATACCTCCGAACAGTGGTAATTAGAGTAATATAGAACAGGAAGTTGTAAATACAGTGTGGTCTGCAGCCCCACTGTGCAAATCGTTTGTCAGCTTTTACTCAACAGGCTGCCACTGCACAGAGCCACCCCCGCCTGTTCCTGTCACTTCCATTTACATAAGAATGGGCCACAATTCAGGGAAGTATCAGCCTGCCTTTTGTCATTTAGTGCCCTGCAGCTGACCTACTGCGGAGCTACAGTAACAAATTAGACTCAAAATTACAGGAGCTTTTCAATTGCCTCTCAGTGTGAGCTTAACAAAATGTATTAGGGTTAAACACATCAACACAACACCAAACAGAGCTTAAGCCATACAAATTTAAACTCTCCAACCACCCCCAAGAAACAGCAGACTCTAGAACAATTTTTATTTTTTAATCCGACAGCAATACATTTTCTTAGTCAAACGTGTGATAGGGACGGTGCAGAGAGAGCTTTACTCTGTATCTAACCCCCTGCTGACCCCGTCCTGGAGTGTTTGAGAAGGACAATGCAAAGGCTGCTTTACTTTCAGTTTAAGAGAGTAGAAGGATCATTGCTTTCAGTTTAAAAAGAGTAAAATGAGCTTTACTCTATATCTAACCTCATGCTGTCCCTGTCCTAGGAATATTTAATGGGGACAGTGCAGAGGCAGATTTACTCTGTACCTAACCCCGTGCTGTCCCTGTCCTGGGAGTATTTGATAGGGACTGTGCAGAGGCAGATTTACTCTGTACCTAACCCTGTGCTGTCCCTGTCCTGGGAGTGTTTGGTGGGTGCTAGTGTTGAGTCAGCATTACTTTTTATTTGAAAGAGTGGGAGAAGTTTTACTCTGTATCTAACTCTGGGTCCTTCCTGTCCAGGGACTGTTTCACACTTCATGCTCTAGCGCTTTGTTAATCATTTTAAAGCATTGCCTTACTATATCAGTTACTACTTTCTCAAATAAAAGCAAAATATTGCAGATGCTGGAAATCTGAAAGAAGTATTGGAAAAATTCATTAGGTCTTGCAACTTCTGAGGAGAGAGTTAATATATAACGTTATAACGTGTAAGCTTTCTTGACATCAAACAGGAGTCACGGTAAGGATAAGGCAGAAAAGGAATTTTAAAAAATTTTCATCTTGATTTTTCACTCAAAACTTCCAGTAAGTGATAGCCCTGATACTGGAATGATAGATTATCAAAACATATGTAAGCATCAGAGTTGATGGAAAATGAAACCAAGTCCCACCTCATTCTCCTTTTACAGTTGTTATTGTTGTTGGGCTTGTACTCACCGGAATTTGGAAGAGTGGGGGTGGGGGGAATCTTAAAGAAGCATATAAATTGCTGATGGGACTGGACAGGATAGATGCAGGAAGAATGGTCCCAATGTTGGGGGACATCCAGAACTAGGGGTCACAGTTTAAGAATAGCCGAGATCAGAACTGAGATGAGAAAGAATTGCTTCACTTGGAGCATTTGTGAACCTGTGGAATTCTCTCCCACAGAAAGTTGTTGGGGGCGGTTGGTTAGGTATATTCAAGAGGGAGCTGGACATGGGCCTTGCTGCTCAAGGGATCAAGGGGTATGGAGAGAAAGTGGGAGTGGGATACTGAGATTGCGTGATCAGCCATGATCATGTTGAATGCTGGTGCAGGCTCGAAGGGCTGAATGGCCTACTCCTGCAACTATTTCCCATGTTTTAATGTTTAATCACAGGGATCTATCCCCAGTCATACCGTTTGGGTTCTGCCAGGGCTGTTCAGCTCCTGACCTAATTCCAGCTTTGTTCAAACATAGACAAAAGAGCTGAATTCCAGAGGGACGTGAGAGTGACATCAAGGTTGCAATGTGTGGCAAGAAGGAGCCCTAGCAAAACTAGAATTAATGGGAACTGACTAAACTGGGTACAAGTTGGGAGTTATATCTGGCACACAATAAGGTGGTTGTGGTTGCTGGAGGTCAGTAATCTCAGCTCAAGGCTACCTTTGCTCGAGTTCCTTGGGATAGTGTCCTAGGCCCAACCATCTTCAGCTGCTTCATCAATAACCATCCCTCCATCATAGATCAGAAACGGGAATATTCACGGATGTTCAGCACCATTCGATACTGATACAGACAGTGTTCAAATGCAACAAGATCTGAACAAGTGGGTTGATAAGTGGCCAGTAACATTCACGCCACACAAATACCAGGAAATGGCCATCTCCAAAGAGAGTGATTTTAATTATCACCACCACCCCCCCAACCCCACTTTCAATAGCATTACTTGGACTGAATTCCTCAACTATGGGTTACAATTGACTATATATTAATTAGGACAGGAGCACATTCCATGAGTAGGCCAGAGGCTATGAAACCGGTAGCAACAAACTCAACTCTTGTCTCCCTAAGCCTGACCACTATCTGCAAGACAGTAGGGCATAGTCACAAAATAAAGGGGTGCCAGTTTAAGACTGAGATGGGGAGGAATTTTTTCATCTCAGAGGGCTGAGACACTTTGGAACTCCTTGCCACAGAGAGGTGTGTAGGGACTAGAATCCTTGTGTATTTAAAAGATGAAGATGGTCTAGTGGTATTATCACTGGACCGTTAATCCAGACACAGGAGGAAGAACGTCTCATCTTCCACATTGGGATCCTTTGACCTCATGGCATCAATGTCGACTTCACTAGTTTCCAAATCTTCGCACCTCATCCCAGATCCAACCCTCCAACTCAACACTGCCCTCTTGAACTGGCCTACCTGTCCATCTTCCTTCCCACCTATCCACTTCACCATCCGCTCTCACCTATTACCATCACCCCCCACCTACATCTACCTATCACCCTCCCAGCTACTTAGCCCTCCAGCCCCACTCTCCTACTTATCTCTTGCCCCCCATCCACCCCCACCCCACATTCCAGATTGAAGGGCTTATGCCCGAAACGTCAACTCTCCTGCTCCTCAGATGCTGCCTGACCTGCTGTACTTTTCCAGTGTCACACTTTTCGTGTTGTTAATCCAGAGACCCAGGTAATGTTCTGTGGACCCGAGTTCAAATCTCACCCCAGCAGATCAGATTACTTACAGTGTGGAAACAGGCCCTTCGGCCCAACAAGTCCACACCGACCCTCTGAAGAGCAACCATCCCAGAACAGTTCCCCTACATTTACCCCTTAACCTAACACTACGGGCAATTTAACATGGCCAATTCTCCTCACCTGCACATCTTTGGACTGTGGGAGGAAACCAGAGGAAACCCATGCAGACACAGGGAGAATGTGCAAACTCCACACAGTTGCCGAGGCGGGAATTGAACCCGGGTCTCTGGCGCTGTGAGGCAGCCGTGCTAACCACTGTGCCACCATGCCGCCCCACAGTGATGAAATTTGAATGCAGTAAAAAAATTGGAATGAGGATTTACCTGACAATCAACTCCTATCTGGTTCACTAATGTCCTTTAGGGAAGCAAACTGCCATCCTTACCTGGTCTGGCCTACATGAGACTCCAGACCCACAGCAATGTGGTTGACTCTGAACTGCCCTCTGGGCAATGAATGCTGGCCTAGCCAATGATGCCCTCATCCCATGAATGAAAAAAAATTCTTGGTCAGTCGGGGAGTTAATGACAATGAGGAAAGTAAACATGAAGAATGTCAAATCCTACTGAATAACAGAACAGGCTCAGGGGGCTGAATGGCATACTCCTGTTCCTACTTCTTATGGCTTAAGTCAGGAGCGTAATGGAATTCTCCCCATTTGCCTGGATGAGTACAGCTCCAGCAACACTCAAGCAGCTCTACATTACAACTGTACTGCAGTAACTCACCAAGGCTGCTTATACAAAACAACAACCACTACCATCCAGAAGGATAATATTACTTGATGTGTGGGAACACCACTATCTGCAAGTCCCCCTCCAATCCACTCACCATCCTGACTTGGAGACATACTGCTACATCAAATGGCCTGTAAGTAGTTTAAAATGGCAGCCCATCACCAGCATCTCCAGATCAAATAGGGATGGGCAATAAATGTTGGTCGAGTCAGAGAAGCCCCTAAATCTACAGTAGACCCAGCCCCAACTTGGAACCCTCAGTCTATGCTTCCTGACCAAAGTCCAAGAGCCACAGCAGCTCAGATGAAGAAATGGACTGATGAATACATAACGTGATGAGCTTTTTACAAAATAATGTGAAAACACTATTTATATGTGCATCATTTTTGTTCTTAATCAACCAATTCAGACATACCATAACACACTACTAGGGCAATTGGAAGTTGAACACAGACATTCTGGTCCAGAGATAGGGCCAGTATCACTCCCTCACAAGATAATCTTGTAAGTGAACTTGAATAACTATATTTTGATTGTTACCATGCTGCATTATTGCTCAATTCCTTTCATTTGCATTAGAGGTCATGTTAATTTTCAAGTGATAGGATTACACTATGGTTTGGAGAGCTCTGATCTGACGTAATCTCAACCATTCAGCTTGACCTGATCTATATTCTTCCAGTCAGTGCTGCATCCTCTCTACATGATTTGGAGATGCCTCTCTACACAGTGATGACAGAATCTATACACAGTACTCAAAGTGTGAATGCACCAATAATTTATTAAGTGGCATGATTACCTCACTATGTTGGCTCGTGTTGTTTTATTCATTGCCATAAAACATTGAAGCTCTGGTTTCAATTCATTGTCCTTCAGGTCCCAGAACTCTTATTTTTAATCTGCCATATTTTCTTTTCATTTCAGTAATAGCGCCTCAGGAGATTTCATAGGCCATTGCGTAATCCTTTTATTTTCTCTTTTTGAATTTAATTTACCATCGGTCTGCCCCATTCCCAATTTTATTCAGAATTTCTTGACATTTATCTCATTTAGTGAAATACAGGACTCAGTAAAAGTGAACTCAAAGGGCAAAATACAAACTGGAAAAGAAATTGACTTGATAGGTTAGAAGTTAGCAAAGGAAGACCAAGAGATGGATTCAGTAAAGGAAAATCGAGTATGAGAATATACGCTTGTGGGGAACATAAGAATTCACTGTAAAAGTTTCTATAGATATGTAAAGAGAAAAAGATTGATGAACACTAACGTGGACCCCTACCAGTCAGAAACAGGAATATTTATAACAGAGAACAAAAAAATGGCTGATGGACTAAATTCATACTTTAGTTCTCTCTTCACAAAGAAAGAAACAGTAATGTACCAGAAATGATGGGGAACACAAGATTTAGTCAGAGGAAGGAACTGAAGCAAACCTGCATGAGGAGAGAAATGGTATAGGAGAGATTGATGGGATTAAAGGCTGATAAATTCCCAGGGCCTGACAATCTATGACCTAGAGTTCTTGGGAAGTGCCGTAGGGACAGTGAATGCATAGGTGATCATCTTTCAAAATTCTATAGACTCAAACAGTTCCTACAGATTGGAGAGTAGCTAATGTAATCCCTCTATTTTTTTAAAAAAGAAGGTAGAGAGAGAAAAGAGGGAATTATAAATAAGCGAGTCTAAATCAGTAGTGAGTCAGTAGTTGGGAAGTTGCCAGAGACCACTATCAATGATTTTATAGCAGAGCATTTGGAAATCAGTGATATAGAGTCATACACAAATCAGCATGGATTTGCAAAAGGGAAACCATGCTCCTCAAATCTCCTGGACTCCTTCAAGGATGTAATAGTAAAGTCAATCAAATGGAACCATTGGGTGGTGTATTTGGACTTTGAGAAGACCTATGACAAAATTCACATAAGAGATTAATGTGTAAATTAAAGAGCATTGGATTGAGGGTAGTGTATTGAGATGGATAGAAAATTGGTGAGCAGGAAACAAAAACAGGAATAAATGTGTTCTGAAAGCCAGGAAGTCACTAGTGGGGGGTCACAGGGATCATACTTGGAGCCCAGCTATTCACAATATATCTTAGTGATTTAGATAAGGGTATGTTATATAATAGTATCAGATGTAATGTACTCACATGGATAGAGAACTGGTTGGAAGACAGGAAGCAAAGAGATGAAATGAATGGGTCATTTTCAGAGTGACAGGCAATGACGAGTTGGGTACCGCAGGGTTCAGTGCTGGGATCTCAGCTGTTTGCAATATATAGTCATGATTTGGACAAAGGAATTGAATGAAATATCTCCACATTTGCAGATAACACTCAGCTGGGTGGCAGTGTGTCTTGTCAGGAGGATGCTAAGACGCTGCAGGGTGACCTGGACAGACTGGTTGAGTGGGCAAAAATTTGGCAAATGCAATATAATGTGGATAAATGTGAGGTTAACACTTTGGTCACAAAAACAGAAAGACATTATTATCTGAATGGTGGCCATTTAGGAAAGGGTGAGGTGCAACAAGATCTGGGTGTCACGGTGGAACAGTCACTGAAGTTTGGCATGCAGGTGCAGCAGGTGGCGAGGAAAGCTAATGACATGCTGGCCTTCATAATAAGAGAATTTGAGTATTGGAGTAGGAATGTCTTGCTGCAGTTATACAGAGTCTTGGTGAGGCTACACCTTGACTATTGTGGGCAGTTTTGGTCTCCTAGTCTGAGGAAGGAAATTGTTGCCATTGAGGGAGTCCAGCGAAGGTTCACCAGACTGATCCCTGGGATGGCAGGACTGACATATGAGGAAAGATTGGATGGACTGGGCTTGTACTCAACTGAAATTTACAAGAATTGGGCGGGGGGATCTCACAGAAACATAAAATCCTATTGGGACTGGACAGGCTAAATGCCAGGAAATTGTTCCCGATGTTGGGCAAGTCCAGGGGTCACAATCTAAGAATAAGGGGCAAGCCATTCAGGACTGAGATGAGGAAGAATTTCTTCACTCAGAGAGTTGTGAACCTGTGGAATTCTCTCCCACAGGAAGATGTTGGAGCCAGCTCATTAGTTATATTCAAGAGGGAGATGGACATGGCCCTTGCAGCTAAAGGGATCAAGGGGTATCGAGAGAGACGGTGAAAATGAGATACTGAGATTGCATGGTCAGCCATGATCATATCAAATGGTGGTGCAGGTTTGAAGGGCCGAATGGCCTACTCCTGCACCTATTTTCTATGTTTCTATAGTATCTCAAAATTTACAGATATCTCACAGCTGGTTGGAAGGGCAAGGCGTGAGAAGGATGCAGAGATGTTGCAGTGTGATTTGGACAGGCTGAGTAAGTGAGCAGATGCAGAGCAGATGCAGTACAATGTGGATTAATGGGAGAATATCCACTTTGAAGCAAAAATGGGAATGCAGATTATTATTTGAATGGCTGTAAATTGAGAGGTGGAGTGAATGTTCAACAAGATCTGGGTGTCCTCGTGCACCAGTTGCTGGAAGTAAATGCAAAGGTGCAGCAGACAATAAAGGAGGCAAACTATATGTTGGTTTTCATAGCGAGAAGATTCGAGCACAGAAACAAGGATGTCTTGCTGCAATTATACAGGGTATTGGTGAGGCCACACTTAGAATAATGTATGTAGTTTTCATCTCCTTATTTAAAGGAGGATGTTATTGCTGCTAAAGGAGTGCAATGAAGACTTGCCCAAATTTAATCCTGGGATGGCAGGACTGACATACAAGAAGAGATTGAGTCAGTTAGGATTATATTCAGAGCTGAAAATGTGTTGCTGGAAAAGCGCAGCAGGTCAGGCAGCATCCAAGGAACAGGAGAATCGACGTTTCGGGCATGATCCCTTCCTGAAGAAGGGCTCATGCCCGAAACGTCGATTCTCCTGCTCCTTGGATGTTGCCTGACCTGCTGCGCTTTTCCAGCAACACATTTTCAGCTCTGATCTCCAGCATCTGCAGTCCTCACTTTCTCCTAGGAATATATTCACTGGAGTTTAGAAGAATGGGGGGAAATCTCATATAAACCTGTAAAATTCTAACAGGAGTAGACAAATTAGATGTGGGAAGGATATTCCTGATGGGGAGCAGGGTTCAGAACCAGGGTCATAGTTCAAGGATAAGAGGTAACCCTTTCAGGACTGAGATGAGGAGAAATTTCTTCACTAAGAAAGTGGTGAGTGAATGGGGGAGGAGTTTAAGCCATTGGAATGGTGGCAGTGAATGGGAAGGGATTCATCCATTGGGATTCTAAAATTTTGCAATGACTTGTACTAATCTAGAATAACCATGTCATTAAAAAGAAAGAAAAAGTAAAATAGAGTGGATGCTGCAAGTTTGAAATAATGATAAAATTTGCTGGAAATACTCAGCAGGTTTGGCAAGATCTGTACTGAGAGAAACAGTTGGCATTTCAGATTAGAGTAGATTCCCTACAGTATTGAAACAGACCCTTCAGCCCAACAATGATGGCCATCTCTGATTGCTAGATGCATTGCCATGGAGAATGCAGCAGTAAATGATAATGACAGTTAAATGTCAGGTTTTGTTTAAATGTTAAACCAGGCAAAACTTGACTCGATGATCATTAAGTGCTGCACTCCTCATGGCAACACCCCTCCCACAGTCCACTTGTCAACCAATCAGCACCCTTCTCACATACAGTATAACTATTGGTTTTTCACTTTATTGATATTTTCGCAAACTGGCCTGACGACTGCAAGCTTTGGCAAGAATGTACCTTTCCAGAAATACTCAGGTTCTGTATGAACTAATAACTATGTGTATGTTAAAGAGATGGGAACAGAACAAATCAAGGAGCAAAGGATGGGTACAGAGGAGGTGCGAATGGCAACAGCAGGATCACCACTGTCAGCTGCAGCTCAAAAACAAAATGAAATACTCAAAAATAAAAGCAAAAATTGGAAAAAGGAAATGGAAACAGAAATTACAGTCTGAAAACATTGAAATCATAGTTGAGTCCAGAAGGCAGTAAACTGAAAGATGAGATGCTGTTCCTCAAGCTTCCATTGACCTTCATCGAAATAATGCAGCAGAACAAGGACAGAGAGGTCAAGAGTGGGGAAGGGATGGCTAATGAAACTCTAATCCTACCTCCTCTTTCTCATGCAGGTTAATATCAATCGACTCGTCATCTCCAAGTTGTCTTTTGGGCCTATTGAAGGCGGGTGGAGTAGCCCGGTCATTCCACTCCAGATCCTCAGGCTCCACTCCTTTGCCGTCCCTCAGCCTCTCCCAAGCTGCCTGGTTCTTCTTTGCCTCCTGTGTCTTGGGCTCCAATCCTCCAGCCAGCTCCTCGTCCTGTCCTTGACTAGTCTCCTCGACCTCTGGCTTGCTCCGGGGTGGCTCAGCCCGGTTCCTGGTTGACCCCTTGTCCTTCAGCCCGTCTTTGAAAGCCGACACCACCACACTGGCCTTCTGCACCTGCTCCACTGTCTGCTTCTTGGACATTAGAACACCCATAGTCAGTCTGAGGGGCAGCACACACCAAGACCTACTCTACTTCACCATGTGTCTATAAAGACTGGACAAATTGCTCAGTTACACGATCATCCCGTCGATATTGTGGACTGATCATAAAATTATTATAGCCACCTGTTTAAAAAAAACAGAAAGAGAGTAATTATTTATTCCACATCCTAGAATCATTTGATGAGAGAGACTATTCAGCCCAATGCGCCTCTGCTAGTTCTTCAACAGAGCAATTAAATAAGACCTGGTCCTAGCTCTTACTCTGGGGAGATGTGGCATTATGGTAAAGCATGGGATTGGTAATTTCGAACTGAAGGCTAATGGTCTGGATGCGTGAGTTCAAACCCTTCCTGTGACAGGTGGTGAAATCTGAATTGGATCTGTTTATAAATCTGAAATTTAAAAAGATAACCCATGGTGACTGTGTAACTACTGTCGATTGTTGTAAATCAGCCAGGTCAGAATAACATCTTGGAGATTAAGATCAGACATTGCTGGAGGAACTTAGTAGGTCTGGCAACAACTGCGGAGAGAGAAAGAGTCTTAACATTTCAAATCTAGAGTGACTCTCCTTCAGTACTTCAACTCATCTGATTCAGTAATGTCCTTTCAGGACCTTACCTGGTCGATCTACATGTGACTCCAGACCCACAGTAATGTGATTGACACTGAACTGCCCTCTGGGCAATTGGGGATGGGCAATAAGTGCTGACTCAGCCAGTGACACCCACGTCATGTGAACGAACAACAACCGTGAAGGCGGCACGGTCGCACAGTGGTTAGCACTGCTGCCTCCCAGCGCCAGAGACCTGGGTTCAATTCCCGACTCAGGCGACTGACTGTGTGGAGTTTGCACATTCTCCCCGTGTCTGCGTGGGTTTCCTCCGGGTGCTCCGGTTTCCTCCCACAGTCCAAAGATGTGCAGGTCAGGTGAATTGGCCACGCTAAATTGCCCGTAGTGTTAGGTAAGGGGTAAATGTAGGGGTATGGGTGGGTTGCACTTCGGCGGGGCGGTGTGGACTTGTTGGGCCGAAGGGCCTGTTTCCACACTGTAAGTAATCTAATCTAATCTAAAAAAACAACAAAAATGACTTGCAAATGAATGTCCTGTGTGCTGTGTAGAATTAAGCGTGACATATGTCCACACCCTCAGCAAGACACTTATTTCCACATCTACAGCATTACCCAACACACCCACCCTGCCCCCATCTCAGCTCAGCTCATGGTCAATCTCTCATTTGTCCTTTCATTACTTCAAGACCGGGTGATTCGGATGAGAATATAGAAAACAGGTTTAGTAAGTTTGCCAACATTGTAGGCAGCAAATAAAAGTTTTCTAAGATTACAAAGGGATCTTGATCAAATAGGTCAACGGGCTAAAAAACAGCAGATGGAGTTCAATTTGGCTAAATGTGGGGTATTGCATTTTGGTACAACAAACAGGGACAGGACTTATACAATTAATGCCAGGGTTATGAGCAGTGTTGTAGAACAGAAGGACCTAGAGGTTCAGGCACATAATTCTTTAAAGTTTATGAGACAGGTAGACAGGGTAGTTAAAAAAAACATTTAGCATTCTTGCCTTCATTGCTCAGACCTTTGAGTACAGGAGTTGGCATGTCATTTTGAGATTGTACAGGACATTGGTGAGGCTCTTCTGGAGTACAGTTCTGGTCACTCTGTTATAGGAAGGAGATTATTCAACTCAAGAGGGGGCTTAGAAGCGAATTGCCAGATTGTTGCTGTTGAAGAAAGGTTGGAAATGCTGGGACTTTTTTCACTGGAGCATAGGAGGTTGAGAAGTGACCTTGTAAAGGCTTATAAAATCATGACAATAGATAGGGTTAATGTAGGTGTCCTTTCCCAAGGATGGGGGATTTCAAGATTGGGGGCATATTTTTAAGGTAAGAGGGGAGAATTTAAAAAAAAAAGATGAGGGGCAACATTTTTGCATGGAGGATGGTTTGTTTCTGGCATGAACTTTCTGGGGAAGTGGTGAATGTGGGCACAGTTACAATGTTTAAAAAGACATTTAGCTAAGTACATCAAAAGGAAAGGTTGGGAGAGTATGAGCCAGGACTAGGCAGGTGGGACTAGTTTAATTTGGGATTATGTTCAGCATTGGCTGGTTAGACTGAAGGGTCTGTTTCTTGCTATATGACTCTATAATTGATGGATACATTTTTAAAAGTATTTTAAAGGGAACAAGGGATATGGGAAAGAAATGAGAATGTGCCATTCAGACAGAGGATCAGCCATGATCATATTGAATAGCAGAGCAAACTCAACTTCTGCTCCGATACCTTGCGGTCTTATGGTCTCACTTGAAGAGCATTGCCTCTGCTCGTGTGGCACTCCCTCAGCACTGCACCACCGTATCAGCCTGGGAGGATGAGCTTAAGTGTTCATGGGAGACTAGAACTCCCAAACCGTCTACTCAGGGCGTGGACACAAACAATAGAAACTGCGCTGTCACCAGGGGCATTAAGAAGGACGCTGGTGGAATTACAAATGGTGTTGACATATGGGAATTGGTCTGCCATGTCCACCCCACTCTGTAACAGAACCTTAGCCCAATTAGAAAGCCCAGAGCTCAATCTTGGTGCCTGTTGTTCTCAAGCCCAGCACTCGAGGCTATCATTGATCAGAAACGCAAATGGACTCACCACTTAAATACTGTGGCTCCAACAGTAGGTCACAGCTTAGGAATACTGCAGCAAGTAACTCACCTCCTGACTCCCCAAAAACCTGTCCATCATCTACAAGGCACAAGTCAGGAATGCGATGCAATACTCCTCACTTGCCTGGATGGGTGCAGCTCCAACAACACAAGAAGCTTAACACCATTCTTAACACAAAGCAGCTAGCTGCCACCACATCCACAAAGCATCCACTCCCTCTACCACCAGGGTAGCAGCAGCTATGTATTATCTACAATTTACACTGCAGAAGTTCACCAAAGATCCTTAGACAGCATCTTCCAAACCCACAACCACTTCCATCTGAAAGGACAAAGACAGCAGATTCATGGGAACAGCATCCCCTGCAAGTCCTTCACCGTCCTGACTTGGAAATATATTGCTGTTTCTTCAGTGTCACGGAGGTAAAATTCTGGAATTCCCTCTCTAATGGCATTGTGGATCAACCTACCGAACATGGACTGCAATGGTTCAAAAAGACAGCTCCCCACCACCTTCTCAAGGGCAGTCACATATGGGTAATAAATGCTGGCCAGCCAATGATGACCACATCCTTTGAGTGGATAAATAGAGTCCACTTCAGAAACTCTCTGCTGGGTAATTGAGACACAGCTCAAAATTCCTGATAGCCAAGGGGGTGAAAGATAAATGGGCGGTGAGTGGTGGTGATGGGCAGGCAATCCGGTCATGTACAATGTGATTAAATAGCAGCTTAGGTTAGAGGGGCTGAGTGACCTACTCCTGTTCCTGATTATGTATTTGCTCCTGTTCTCTGTTGATATGAGCAGAAAGAGGGCCCTGAAGTTTGGTCTGCCATTTAGTTAGATTCTCACTTTATGTACCCACCGACGAAGCTCAAGTTGCCTTCTGCAGTTATAATTCTACCCATCTCAAAATTTTGAAATTTGAACTAAGAACCTTCAGCTGTTTTACAAGGAGACAGATGGTAATGTCCAAGTGTGAGTGGCTCAGTGGTTAGCACTGCTGCCTCACAGCACCAGGGACCCGGGTTCAATTCCAGTCTTAGGCAACTGTCTGTATGGAGTTTGCACATTCTCCCCATGTCTGGGTGGGTTTCCTCCCACAATCCAAAGATGTGCAGGTTAGGTAAGTTGGCTGTGTTAAATTGCCCATGGTGTTCAGGGATGTGTTGGTTAGGTGCATTAGTCAGGGGTAAATGTAGAGTTGTAGGGGAATGGGTTTGGGACAGTTACTCTTTGGAGGGTCAGTGTGAACTTGTTGGGCCAAATGGCCTGCTTCCACACTGTAGGGTGTCTATGAATCCCTGTGATGAAGACTTGCCTGAACAGACAGGTTTTAATTTCAATGTTATGCCCCATTACGCTGTCACTAATAGTGACACTTAACTTTCTAATCTTATAATATGAAACTTTAACATTTTAAACAGTCCCAGGTGGGACACTAACAGCAACACAAACCAAACCATTAATAGGAATTATAGGAATAGAACAGAAACTTATCAAATCAAAACAATGTTATCTGCTTCAATGAGTGACCCCATCCTGTGCTGCCCACCAACCTCGGAAGGTTCTATATCGAGCAGAGGATCTTTGGGGCACAGTGGTACTGTCCCTGCCTCTCAGCCTGCATTCAAGTCCCACCTGTCGCAGAGGTGTGTGGCAACCTGCCTGAACAGCTGATCCACAATACTTTCCTACAGTGAGCTGAACACAAGGTGATGCACCCTGTACTCAGTAAACCCAGGTGTCATTCTTCTGAACTTACATTGGGCCAACTCCAAAGCCAATCTCTCCTTCCTGATCAATGGTGGGTAGCAGAGCTGACTGTTGCCTCTCAATGGGCTTCTAAATAGACCTTTATCTAATCATTATACAGCCTCCAACTCTTTGTAATCCAACCCATTCGAGAAAGAGGCCAATATTTCAGTTATGATTTCACCTGTCAGCTACAGTTATGGACATAGCTTGGTTTTGGGTCTGGCAACACTGCAATTTTAAAATTCTCGTCTTGGTTTGCAAACCTCTCATCCCCTTGCCCTCTTTTTTATCGCTGTATACTTCCCCAGCCTCTCAACCCTCCAAGATCACTGCACTCCCTCGAACATTCCCTTGAACATTTACGATTGGCTGGAGATCAAGAAATCCCTCTCTACACTTCTCCTTTTCACGCATTCACTTTCCCTTTTTTTTGATACACTATCAAATCAAGGCAAACTACTGTGGATGCTGGGAATCTGAAACAAAGTCATCCCAGACTCGAAATGTTAATTCTGTTTCTCTTCCCACAGAGGCTGTCAGACCGACTGAGTTTCTCCAGCACTTTGTGTTTTTTTTTCTTTTTAAGAGTCTCTAAGATGGACAAACATCTGTAACATCATCTTATGTAGCTCAAAAGCAAATTTTGATTGATGTGCCTTTGGGCACTTCACTAAATGAATGGCATTATGTGAATACAAGTTGTTGTGTTAGTGACTGGTGAGGGGAATGCAGAGGACACAAGAGATGAGATCGAGTAATTGCCCTAAAAGTCTGACATCTCATCAGCGCAGACTCATGCATTCACAACACTTGTTTAGTCAGGATAGTGAGAACTTGTGCCAATACCAGTGGCTACCAATCTGTTCCACTGTCCTCAACCATTTCTGTGAGCAAAGGGTAGGAAAACTGACTGGTCCCTAGCAATACAAATTAAGGGAAATCAGACTACCAACATCCTGGGAGCTGCATTTGACCAGAAACTAAACTGGACTTGCCATATAAACACAGTGGCTACAAGAGCAGGTCAGACGCTAGGAATAATGCCATGGGTAACTCACCTCCTGATTCCCCAAAGCCTGTCCACTATCTACAAAGCACAAGTCAGGAGTGTGATGGAATACTCCCCACTTGCCTGGATGGTTGCAGCTCCAACAACACCCAAGAAGCTTGACGCCATCCAGGACAAAGCAGCCACTTGATTGGCACCACATCCACAAAGCATCCACTCCCTCCACTCAGTACCAGCAGTGTGTACTATCTACAAGATGCACTGCAGAAATTCACCAAAGATCCTTAGGCAGCACCTTTCAAACCCACAACCTCTTCCATCTAGAAGGACATGGGCAGCAGATACATGGAAACATCACCACTTGCACACTCCCTTCCAAGCCGCTCACCATCCTGAGTTGGAAATATATCGCTGCATTTTAAGTGTCATTGGTTGAAAATCCTGCTGCTCCCTCCCAACCAATATTTTGTGTCAATTCACAGCATACCAATGATTTAAGAAGGCAGTTCACCCCCATCTTCTCTTGGATAACTAAGGACAGGCAATAAATGCTGGCCCAGCCACCAATACCCGCGTCTCATGAGTGCATAAAAGAAAGTTATAATATTTTGGGGTGGATTAATCTCAGATTTATATATTTTCCAAACACTTGGTGTGAATGATGGGATATTTATTCCTGAGAATTGTTCACATTGTGAAGTCATAACTTGGGCAGAAATATCTCTCAGATTTGCTTCACTTTAATTCAAAATCATTTCTGCTTTTTCCAAAAACGGGGATTCATTTATAACAGCTCTTCTCCCAGTGAGTGGCAATCCATTCTTGTCAATATTTCCCCTTTAAACTTTGCCAGATTTTTTTTTCAATCATTCCTTCCTCATTTCTGTCTCTCTCCTTCTTCCCCTCCTATCCCCATTTACCCACTTCTCATTTTCTCCCCCATCTTCTTCGTGTCCTGCACACCTCCTTACCCCCTCTCTCCTAGCCCAGCCACACTATGACCATCTCCCTCTGCTGGCTGCCTTACATAAGTGCCCCCGCCCCCAAACCCATCCTGACAGCTCCTGCCTCAGGGCAGCATCCATTTCAAAGCAGTTACATATTTCTGTTCATTATTCATTTCCTGGGAACCCGTTTGATAAATAATCGATACACGCGGCCAACTCTCTGTTGGATAATCACTTCAGTGTTAAATTAACGAGTGGGCTTAGAGATTGTGACATTTACTTAGAGTTCGATCCAGTCACCAAGTTGAAAGTAACCTTGTCACTTTCACCCTGAAGAGAGATCCTTCAGGAAATCAAAAATTGTCCACATAAATTGGCATTTCTTAAACATTTATATTCTATGCATGTTAAATTTAACAGCACAAGCTTGACTTACAGCTCTCTTCCTTGTCCTGTCCTGCTGGGTTGAGCCAAGCGAATGTGATTGTGCTGCCTCTTTTCTCCCGATTAAAAGGTAAATCCCATTCTGTTATTGTGCAGGAGGTGGGCAGTTCTGAACTGGTCTGTTTCTGCTTCAGTTTTATATCCAAGTTAGGGGTCAGTCTGCACCGATTCCAAAGGAGGGAGGCGTTTTCTAATTGGAGAAACGTATCCTCCCTCCTTCTGTCCCTCTGCAACACACTGATGAAGTGTTAGCTCCCTGCACTCCCACTCCGACACTGCTCACCGACAGGAGCGTTGATTGCGGCTCAGGGAAGATCCATTTTCACAAGAGCTCGATCCACTCCTCCATCCCCTAATTGACTGAACAGGCTGTGCGGTGTGAATATTCACAGGGGGGCGACACTGGGGCAATGTTTCCCCCTCATCCCCAGGATCACAAAGCAGAATCTTACAGCAACAGGATGAGACCGTTCAGCCCGTCAGTGCCTTGCTGGTTCTGTGGAGGATTAGATTAGACCCCCTGCAGTATGGAAACAGGCACACCGGCCCTCCAAACAGTAAACCATCCAGACCCAACCCCCAAACCTGTATTTACTCCTGACTAATGCACCTAACACAATGACCAATTTAGCACGGTCAATTCACCTGAAGTGCACATCTTTGGACTGTGGGAGGAAACTGGAGTACCCGAAGGGAATGCATGCAGACGCGGGAAGAATGTGCAAACTCCACACAGACAGTCACCCAAGGCTGGAATCAAACCCATGTCCCTGGCGCTGTGAGGCAGCAGTGCTAACCACTGAGCCACCGTACCACCTGGGGCTATTCAATCAACGCCACCTCCAGGTTTTCCTCCTAATGCTGGGAGTTAGAAATTCCTCATATGAACGTCTAACCATCCTTCCACCACTTCTCAGTTCCTTTCTCCTCCTCTCCCCCAATTATTTGAACTTTTATTTGAATAGAAATTATTAGATTAGATTACTTGCAGTGTGGAAACAGGCCCTTCGCCCCAACAGGTCCACACCGACCCTCCGAAGAGCAACCCACCCAAACCCATTCCCCTACATTTATCCCTTCACCTAACACTACAGGCAATTCAGCATGGTCAATTCACCTGACCTGCACATTTTTGGACTTTGGGAGGAAACCAGAGCACCTGAAGGAAACCCACGCAGACACGGGGAGAATGTGCAAACTCCACACAGACAGTAGGACTTGAACCTGGGTCTCTGGCGCCGTGCCACCCAATGGTGTGCAGGGTTGTTGGGGGGGGGGGGGGTTAGCGAAGGCAGGAGATTGGGGTTGGGTATTAGAACCAGCACAGACACAATGGGTCAAATGGCCTCCTTCTGCACTGAAACAATTCTGCGATTCCAGTTAATGTCTGCCTGTTATCCAGAAGGCAGAGTGTTTCCCAGTTTTCCCAATCAAGACCCTCCTTGCTTCCAAACCTCTTCTGGGAACTTCTCTGCCCTCAAGCAAACAATCATAGTCTCTGTCTTCTTCTAACTTATTCTTTCAGGAGATTTGGGTGTCGCTGACATTTATTGCCCTTGAATGTGTGTCTCCCTCAACAAAACCAGAGGACATTCGGGAGTAACCCCATTGCTATGGCCCTGGAGTCACATGCAGGCCAGACCAGGTAAGGATGACAGATTTCCTTCCCTGAAGAACATCAGTGAATCAGATGGGTTTCTATTTTGATCAATGACTTTTCAGGGTCTCCATCATTGATGATTAGATTTCAGTTCCAAATTAATTCAACTTCTGCTAAGGCTATTGCAAACTTGTAAATAAAACAGCTTTCCGTAAGCTATAAATGTAACCCCTGGGTTAAAACACAATGTCTGGATCCTTTTCCCTGAAGTCTAATGTGCAATTGTTTATTCTATTCACTCATAAAACTCACTCAATGGAAAGAAAACCCATTGCATTCCAGGACATCTCCTTGTCATACAGTGTTTTAAAAGAAATCCCCACAGCTACAGAAATAATTAAAGATTAATCATGAAATAACAAATCCACATGCCACTGGATCAAAATCCAAACTCTAAAATAAATAATATTAGAACATAAATAAATCATACACCTTGTATTGCAGGTGTTCCAGCAGAATGGCTTAGTGATAACCCATTCACAAAAATGGTTGCATTCTCCCCCATCATTTATATTGACCTATGATGGATTCCAAAATCTACAAAAGTCAAAACCAGGCTCAACGACTGAAATGGAATTGAATGAATATAAAGGGAAGCTCAATAAACCTTCAAGCCAGCAACAAAATCGAAAGATATGCTGATGGATGAGCTGAAGAGGAATGACTGGAATGGATGGAGGCTCAGGTAGAGTGTGAACAGCAGCACAATCTGTTGGGCCGAATGGCCTGTATCAGTCCTGGACGCTCTCTGTTAGTCTGTGTGATGTTTTCTCACCCTTTGCAGCAGTCAACCTTATCACACTCTCTCTCATCTTGTTATTATTCACCATGCAGTCGGCTCGTTGTTTGATCTGACCTTTGATCATTATCCCCAGGAGAACAGGGAATCCTGTAATTTCAAACTGTTCTAGTGCAAAGCTTAAAGCAACCTCAGAACTTAAAGCGACTATGTGGATATCAGCTGCAGCCTAGTGGGAGGGGCACTAATCTCTCATGGACCTCTCTTTAGGGGTGGGAGTCTCCAGGCCAGCAATGCACTGGACTGTCAGTGACCCTCTGTGGTATGAGGTGCAAAAAGCAGCAAAGCAATGTCCAACAAAGAACAGAGGAATCCACTGCAATATATTAACCCTCAATCAAATGATGACATTAGGGCAAAGTCTTTTCCCAGAGTAGTGGAGTCCAAAAATGGGGGGGAGGGCGAGGTTTAAGGTGAGAGGTGAATGATTTTAAAAGGGACCTAAGGGACAACCTTTTCACACGGAAGGTGGTGCATGTATGGAATGAGCTGCCAGAGGAAATGGTGGAGGCTGGTACAGTTACAATATTTAAAAGGCATCTGGACGGGTATACAAATAGAAAGGTTTGGAAGGATATGGGTCAAATGCTGGTAAATGGGACGAGGGCAGATTGGAATGTGTGATCAGCACAGATGAGCTGGACTGAAGGGTCTGTTTCTGTGCTGTATATCTCTATGACTCTAAATGTTCAAAAGGAAATTGGACAATTGTTGGAAAAATAGATAGTAACTAGCCTTATCAGAAAAAAAGGGTGATTCACATCCAAAATATCAATCAATCTTTTCTCCTCCATCACTGACTATCCTGCAAAATAATTCCAGCGTTTCTGACCGGGTTTTAAGAGATTTATTTGAATTAATTCTGTTTCCCTTTTTTCCAAGTCAGAACGTTAGACGTGATCTATTTGGATTTCCAAAAGGCCTTTGACAAGGTGCTGCATAGGAGGCTATTAAGTAAGAAAGGAGTCCATGGTGTTAGGGGAAAGATACTGGCATTGTCAGAGGATTGACTGACTGGCAGAAGGATGGGAGTGGGGATAAAGGAGTCTTTTTCAGGATGGCAGCTGGTGACTGGTGGAGTTCCATAACGGTCAGTTTTGGGACCACAACTATTCACGTTATACATTAATGATTTGCACAAAGGAACCAAGGACATTGTTGCTAAGTTTGCTGATGACACAAAGATAGGTGCAAGGACTGGTAGTGTTTAGGAGGTGGGGAGGCTACAGAAGGACTCGGACAGGCTAGGAGGATGGCAAAAAAGAGGCAGATGGAATACAAGTAGGAAGGTGTGAGGTTATGTACTTTGGTAGGAAGACTAGAAATGTAGACTATTTTCTAAAATCTGAAGCACAAAGGGACTTGGAGTCCTAGTCAGGGGTTATCTTAAAGTTAACATTCAAGGTCATTTGACAGTAAGGAAGGCAAATGTAATGTTAGCATTTAATTCGAGACAGCCAGAATACAAGAGTAGAGATGGACTACTGAGGCTGTATAAGGCTCTGGTCAGATTGCATTTAGAATATTGTGGGCAGTTTTCGGCCCCTTGACTAAGTAAGGATGTGCTGCCATTAAAGGGGGCCCAGAGGGGGTTTACAGGAATAATCCTGCAGGTGAAGGGCTTTCATATTAGGAGTAGTTGAGGACTCTGGGTCTGTACTCGATGGAGTTTAGAAGGATGAGGGGGGGATCTGACTGAAACTTACAGAATACTGAGAGGCCTGGAGAGAGAGGACAGGGAGAAGATGTTTCCACTAGTACGGCCCAAAGAAAAATCCTCGTCTTGAAGGTTTCAGTCGATTCCCAGTAGAGACGGTGCATTGCATTGAGTGCCAGGGTTGGTGAGGAGAGGGTTGATGATTTGGATGAGGAAATCTGGAGGAAAGGCTGGAAGATAGGTAGAATAACTTGGCAGCTGAAAATGTGTTGCTGGAAAAGCGCAGCAGGTCAGGCAGCATCCAGGGAACAGGAGAGTCGACGTTTCGCTTTTCCAGCAACACATTTTCAGCTCTGATCTCCAGCATCTGCAGACCTCACTTTCTCCTCAAAGAATAACTTGGCACCCTGCCAGTGAAAGTGAACTAACCTTCATCAATCGAGAGTGTAGGCCATGTCTGTTACTGTAACATTCAAATATCACCTGATCCTTCCCAAAGTCAGGCAGCAGCCTATCACTTCACAAAGCTTTGGTCAGAAAGCGATGCACAATTAATCTGTATCACAGTCACAAGGCACTGATTGGAAAAAAAGATAGACAAACAAATAATTTGCAATTCTATAACATCTTACATGATCTTGGGATGTCCCAAAGCTCTCTCCAGTGTTGTCAATCATAGAATCCCCACAGTGCAGAAGCCCATACCGACCCTTGAATTTGCACCCCACCCAGACCCCTCCCCATCCCTGTAACCCTACGTTTCCCATGGTTAATCTACCTAGCCTGCATATCCTCAGACACTATGAGCAATTTAGCACGGCCAATACACTGAACCTGCACATCTTTGGATTCTGGGAGGAAACCCATGCAGACACGAGGAGAATGTGCAAACTCTACACAGACATACGCATGAGGGTGGAATTGAACCCAGGTCCCTCACACTGTGAGGCAGCGATGCTAATCACAGTCTCACCGTGCCAATCCCATAACTTCAAAGCCTTTATTGGAAGCATTGGCCGACTATTAGTCCAGAAGTCCAGGTCACATTCTGGGGACTTGGGTTCGAATCCCACCATGGCAGGATAAAGAATCCCATGATGGATATGAAATGACACAGTGGCTCAGTGATTAGCACTGCAGCCTCGCAGTGCCAGGGGCTTGGCTTTGATTTCAGTCTCGGGTGACTGTCTGTGTGGAGTTTGCACATTCTCCACATGCCTGCATAGGTTTTCCTCCCACAATCCAAAGATGTGCAGGTTAGGTGGACTGGCAATGATTAAATTGTCCATGGTGTTAGGTGCATCACTCTCCAGTGTACAGCCAGTGAGAATTCTGCATTAAGCTTCAATATTGTATGAATTTAACTTTATCTCTGGGATGGGAAACATTTAAACACTTACATCCAGGAAATGTAATGATATCTTTGTGACACTGTGATGTATTTTTAACATAAATTGAATTTCTGCTCCTTAATGCTAACATTCCCACTTTTGGTAGTTTGCCAAATGTTTCTTTCTCGCTCTCTCTCTCTGTAGCGATCATGGCTGTTTCAGGGATTTCAATCAATAACCCTATTCACATTGACAAGTGCAGATGAAGGTTGAGGAGGTCACCAGCTTTGAAAAGAGCCAGAAGCAGAGAATGTCATCATTCAGCCATGACTCAATGGGTAGCAGACGTCCTGCTGTGTTAGAGAACAGGGTTGGAGACCCACTTCTGGGGCTGCAGCTCCAAACCCCAAACTGACAGTTCCCTGTGCAGTGGACTGATGAAGGGCTTTTGCCTGAAACGTCGATTTTCCTGCTCCTCGGATGCTGCTTGACCTGCTGTCCTTTTCCAGCACCACTCTAACCTAAACTCTGGTTTCCAGCATCTGCAGTACTCGCTTTTGCCTATCAGAGGTATCACCCCTTTCAATTCAATGTAAGATAGGTATAAAAGATCCCGAGGAGAAAGTTAGGTCTGCAGATGGCTGGAGAGTCAGAATCGAAAAGTAAGTTGCTGGGAAAGCTCAGCAGGTCAGGCAGCATCCGAGGAGCAGGAGAGTCGATGTTTCGGGCATAAGCCCTTCATTGGAACCATCTCTGATGAAGGACTTATACCCGGAACATTGACTCACCAACTCTCCGGATGCTGTCTGACCTGCTGTGCTTTTCCAGCGCCACATTTTCCAACTGTAAAAGATCCCTGTTTGAAGGTAGAGCAGGGGAGTTCTCCCCAGTATAAAAAAAGCAAAACACTGTGGATACTGGAGATCTAAAACCAACACAGACAATGCTGGATAAACTCAGCAGGTCTGGCAGCATCTGTGGAGACAGACACAGAGTTAATGTTTCAGCCCAGTGATGCCTCGTTAGAACACACCATGGGGATGAGAAGAGTGGAGTTCTCCAGCGTATCCAGCGCAATATTCATCCCCCTCATTTATTTTTCTTTCACTCATGTGGTGTTGTTGTGGCTGGCTGGGCCCAGTGTTTATTACCTGTCCCGAGCTGCCCCTTGAGAAGATGCTGGTGCGTTGCCTAATGAACCACTGCAGTCCATGTGCTGTAGGTGGACATGCAATGCCCTTAGGGAGGGAATTCCAGGATTTTGAACCAGCAACAGTGAAGGAACAGTGATATATTTCCAAGTCAGGAAGGGGATCTTACAAGGGGTGGCATTCCCATGTATCTGCTGCCCTAGTCCTTCCAGATGGAAATGGTTGGGAGTTTGGAAGGTGCTGTCTGTGGATCTTTGGCAACTTTCTGCAGTGCATTTTGTAGATAGTGCACACTGCTGCTACTGAGCGTGGTGGTGAAAGGAGTGGATGCTTTGTCTTGAACAGTGCTAACCTTCTTGAGTGTTGTTGGAGCTGCACCCATCCAGGTAAGTGGGCAGTATTCCAGCGCACTCCTGAATTGTGCCTTGCAAACAATAGGAGAAAGTGAGGACTGCAGATGCTGGAGATCAGAGCTGAAAATGTGTTGCTGGAAAAGCGCAGCAGGTAAGGCAGCATCCAAGGAGCAGGAGAATCAATGTTTCGGGCATAAGCCCTTTCCTGAAGAAGGGCTCATGCCCGAAACGTCGTATCTCTTGCTCCTTGGATGCTGCCTGACCTGCTGCGCTTTCCCAGCAACACATTTTCAGCCTTGTAAACAATAGACAGGCTTTGGGGAGGCAGGAGGTGAGTTAGGGGTGGCACGGTGACTCAGTGGTCAGCACTGCTGCCTCACAGCACCCAGGTTCAATTCCAGCCTAGGGCTGTCTGTCCCCACTGTCTGTGTGGAGTTTGCATATTCTCCCTGGGTCTGCGTGGGTTTCCTCCCACAGTCCAAAGATGTACAGGTCAGGTGAATTGGCTATGCTAAGTTGCCAATAGTATAAGGTGCATTAGTCAGAGGGAAATGGGTCTGGGTGGGTTATTCTTTGGAGGTCAGTGTGGACTTGATGGCCTGTGTCCACTCTGTAGGGAATCTAATCTACTCACTACAATATTCCAAGTTTCTGATTTACTCTTCTAGCCACTGCATTTGTACGTCTAGTATTAATGTGGTTAATATTGACAAATCAGATAATCTAGGTTTTATGTATGGGGGAGTTTGCTAAATGCAGCTTTTCCCTACAACAGTGACGGTGCATCAAAGAAAAAATACTTTTCCAGCCAGAAAAACCCTTTGAGATCTCCCTGAGGGTGTCAACAGTGCTGTATAAATAAAAAAATATAAGCATGTTATGTAAATAAATATATTAATTTCTCACACCAGGAAATGTAGCAACCAATTTGTGCAGAGTAGGCTCCCACAAGACAATCTTCCTACTAGATATTGATTGAAGGAGAGATATTGCCAAGAACAGCAAGGAAAATATTTGTTTTCATTTGTTCATGTGATTTGGGGGACACGGGCCCAAGATTTATTGCCTATCCCTAATTGCAGTTAATAGCCAGTCACACATTGCTGTAGGTCAAGAGTTATATGTAGACCAGACCAGGTAAGGATGGTAGATTTCCTTCCCTGAAAGATATTAGTGAATCCGACCCTCAGATGAAGAAGCTGTACACACCAATGGTAGAGAAGGACAGGAGGGAGGGGAATGGAGCAGAAAGGAAACAGGAGAGGGAAGGAGAAATGACAGGAGGGGAATGGATAGTAAGAGAGAAGGGAAGATGGTGAAATAGAAGAGAGAATGGAGAGAGGTGGATGATAGAAAAGAGGGAAGCAAATTGAGGATAGGACAATGGAGGAGAGTGGAAGGGAAACGAGGTGACTGGAGGGCAGTTGAGGGTAGGGGTGAAAGGAGGTGAATGATGAGCAGGAAAGGGAGGAGGAGCGAAGACAGAAAGGGAGAGTGAGGAAGTGGAGAGTAGGGGCGGGGAGAACAGGGCAAGGGGGGAGGACGGGAGGAGGCAGTAGGAGAGGGAGAGCTGGAGAGGATAATGCTTTGGTTTCTCCAGCACTGCTATTGTGAGCTGAAATGATTGATTTTGCAAATTAATATCTGACACCCTGCATTGTCTAGTGCAATCGATCATTAGGCACTGAATGATCGATCACAGCAAACAAATGACTCCCTCTTTAATTCTGAAGTTTTGCTGATTTAATAATACTCATCAGCAGACACACAATAGTTTTTCCCAATAGCCAGCAATGCTATGGACTCATTCATGGAAAATAAAGGTGTGTTACTCAAAAAGGACACATTTTGCTGAAGCTTTCCATTTTGCTCTCATCAGGACAATTCAAAAGAATGACAGTTCTCAGAAAAAACCAACATTTTCACTGAATGAGGAGAGTACTTATTGGTTAGCAAATGGACTCTGAGGGGGTCCATATTGCTATTGAGAATGTAACAGTTAATGAGGATTGACAATTAACTGCCAGGCTCAGTTTAGATTTTAAACCAGGCAGGTTGATTCTAATTGGTTAGGGCTTTGCCCGAAGATATTAACCAAGTTATCGCTGTCTCCTATTTTGTTGAGTTGAAACAGTGACATATTTGACATTTCTGTCTGTAAAGAGCAGAGCCCTTGGGAACTCATAAATTTAGCTTCCGGTACACACACCTACGCCACAGTGACAGTCTGACTAACAATCTTGAATTGGTAGTCAGTGTAATTCTTTACACACTCAGGATAATCCAGTAAATGTTATCCACTTGCAGAATCAGGTCTAATTTTAGACACTATATTGTGAGTTTTATAAGGACTGCCTGGTTCGGTACAGTCTGTACACTGCTTGTTTTGAACAGCTAACGGGTCATGCTGTTTGATATGGCCAAGATTAGAATGGTGCTGGAAAAGCATAGGCAGCATCCGAGGAGCAGGAAAATCGATGTTTCGGGTAAAAGCACTTCATTAGGCTTTTGCCCGATCATCAATTTTCCTGCTTTTCGGATGCTGCCTGACCTGCTGTGCTTTTCCAGCACCACTCTAATCTTGATTCTAATCTCCAGCATCTGCAGTACCCACTTCTGCCTGTTTGATATGGCCCACCAGTCCACATTCCTGGCATGACATTGCATCTATGAAATTCATTTCCCACATTATTCACTTCTGTGATAGGCAGAATGCTGTTAGTGGTGAGCACCATTCCTGTTGTTACTGTGTAGGAGCAGTGTGAAACAACTAATTTCACCCATTACTTAATCATTTGAAACACCTTATGCTCCAGGATCCTCTAATGTAGACTGGACACTTTGCAGAATCAAGAGTGGTGGCTTGAAGCATGTTTGCATGCGATGCAGTCAGAAATGATCTGATCAAGGTAGTCATTGTTTCTTTTTTATTCACTCATGGGATGTGGACATCACAGGTGAGTCTAGCATTTATTGCCCATCCCTAACTTTCCCTGAGATAGTGGGGGGTGAGCTGCCCTCTTGAATCGCTACAGTCAATGTGCTGTAGGTAGACCCACAATGCCGTTAGTGAGGGAATTCCTAGGATTTTGACCCAACAACACTGAAGGAACAGCAAAATATTTCCAAGCCAGGATGGGGAGTGGCTTGGAGAGGAACTGGCAGGGGGTGGTGTTCCCATGTATCTGCTACCTTTGTCCTTTTAGATAGAAGTGCTCATGAGTTTGGAAGGTGCTAGAACGTAGAACATAGAAAAGTACAGCACAGAACAGGTCCTTTGCCCACGATGTTGTACCGAGGAATCTAAAATAAATTAACCTAATCTATGCACCCCTCAATTCACTGCTGTCCATGTGCATGTTCAGCAGTCACTTAAATGTCCCTAATGACTCTGCTTCCACCACCACCGCTGGCAACGCATTCCATGCATTCACAACTCTCTGTGTAAAGAACCTTTCTCTGACATCCCCTCTATACCTTCCTCCTGACACCTTAAAACTCTGACCTCTCATGGCAGTCAATCCTGCCCTGGGGAAAAGTCTCTGGCTATTGACTCAATCTATGCCTCTCATTATCTTGCATAGCTCGATTAGGTCACCTCTCCTTCTCTCCAGAGAGAAAAACCCAAGCTGATTCAACCTTTCTTCATAAGGCAAGCCCTCCAGTCCAGGCAGCATCCTGGTAAACCTCCTTTGCACCCTCTCCAAAGCCTCCATATCTTCCGTATAATATGGCAACCAGAACTGGACACAATATTCCAAATGTGGTCGCACCAGGGTTTTGTAGAGCTGCAACAAAACCTCGCAGCTCTTAAACTTAATGAAAGCCAAAACAGCATATGCTTTCTTAACAACCATATCCACATGGGTGCAACTCTGAGGGATCTATGCACTTGAACACCAAGATCCCTAGGGGTGGCATGGTGGTACAGTGGTTAGCACTGCTGCCTCACAGTGCCAGAGACCCAGGTTCAATTCCTGCCTCAGGCAACTATCTGTGTGGAGTTTGGACATTCTCCCCGTGTCTGTGTGGGTTTCCTCCGGGTGCTCTGGTTTCCTCCCACAGTCCAAAAATGTGCAGGTTAGGTGAATTGGCCATGCTAAATTGCCAGTAGTGCTGGGTGATGGGGTAAATGTAGGGGGGTGGGTTGGTGTGGACTTGTTAGGACGAAGGGCCTGTTTCCACTCTGTAAGTAATCTAAGCTAAGATCCCACTGTTCCTCCATGCTGCCAAGAATCCTGTTTTTAATCCTATATTCAGCATTCGAGTTCGACCTTCCAAAATGCATCACTTCACATTTATCCAGGTTGAACTCCATCTGCTATTTCTCGGCCCAGCTCTGCATCATGTCTATGTTGCACTGCAGCCTGCAACAGCCCTCAATACAATCAAAGGCACCTCCAACCTTTGTGTCATTGGCAAATTTACTAACCCACCCCTCAACCTCCTCATCCAAGTCATTTATACTTGGAAAGAGCAGAGGCCCAAGTGCAGAGCCCTGCAAGACACCATTGACCTCCAGGCAGAATACTTTCCATCTACAACCACTCTCTTCCTTCTGTCAGCCAACCAATTCTGAATCCAGATAGCCAAATCTCCCTGTATTCCATGCCTCCTGACTTTGTGAATGAGCCTAACATGGGGAACCTTATTCAATTCCTTGCTAAAGGCCATATACACCACATCCACTGCATGATCTTCATCAACCTGTCTCATCACCTCCTCAAAGAACGCAATAAGATTTGTGAGGTATGACCTGCCTCTCACAAAGCCATGCTGACTGCTTTTAATCACGCTAATCTTTTCCAAATAGTCATAAATCCTATCCCTCAAAATTCTTTGAAACTTTATTGCTGGAACAGCACAGCAGGTCAGGCAGCATCCAGGGAACAGGAGATACTGCTTTTAATCACGCTAATCATTTCCAAATAGTCATAAATCCTATCCCTCAAAATTCTTTCCAAAACCTTGCTGACCACAGATGTAATTGACTGGTCTGTAATTCTCCTATTACCTTTCTTGAAAATAAGATCAGTATTCACCTCCATCTAATCCTTCGGTACGACTCCCATGGAGAGTGAGGAAGCAAAGATCTTCGCCAGCGGCTTAGCAACCTCTTTTCTCACTTCCTAGAGCAACCTAGGATAAATCTGGTCTGGCCCTGGGGACTTATTAATCTTAATGTTTGCCAAAATTTCCAGCACATCAACTGCCTCAATCTCGATCTGTTCAAGCCTGTTTCCCTGCTCCTCAAAGTTCTCATTCACAACAAGGTCCCTTTCCTTAGTGAAAACCAAAGCAAAAAACACATTTAGGGCTTCCCCTATCCGCTCAGACTCCACGCACAAGTTCCCTACGCTATCCCTGACCGGCCCTATCCTCTCTCTGATCATTCTCTTATTCCTCACGTATGAGTAAAATGCTTTTTGGTTCTCTCTAATCCTTCTTGCCAAGCCTTTTTGTGCCCCCTCCTGGCTCTCCTCAGTCTATTTTTGAGTTCCTTTCTAGTAAGCCTGTAATCCTCTAAAGCTGTGCTAGATCCTTGCTTCCTCCACCTTACATAAACTGCCTTCTTCCTTTTGACTAGAAGCTCCTCTGTTCTCGTCGTCCAAGGCTCCTTAATCTTATCCATTCTTACCTGTCTCAGAGGAACAAATTTATGCATCACTCACAACAAAGGCTCCTTAAATAGTCTCCACATGTCTGCTGTGCCCTTTCTGTGGAACAATTGCTCCCAATCTGTACTTCCCAACTCCTGTCTGATAACATCATAGTTTTCTTTTCCCCAATTAAATAACTGCCCCTTTCCCTCTCCATGGCTATGGCAAATGTGAGGCAGTTGCGATCTCTGTCACCAAAGTCTTTTCCCACCGCAAAATCTGACACCTGTCCTGGCTCATTGCTGAGCACCAAATCCAAAGTGGCCTCTCCCCTCATCGGCCTGTCTACATACTGAGTAAGGAAAGCCTCCTGAACACACCTGGCAAAAATGGCTCCATTTAAACCATCTGCACTAAGGAGGTTCCAGTCAATATTGAGAATGTTGAAGTCATCCATAACAACAACCTTGTTACATCTGCATTTTTCCAAAATCTACCAGCCTATGAGTTCTTCAATCTCCCTACTGCTATTAGTGGGTCTGTAGAAAACCCCCACTGAGGTCGCTGCTCCCTTACTGTTCCTAACTTCCACCCATACTGACTCAGTAGACAAACCATCCTCGAAAACCTTTGTTTCTGTAGCTGTGATACGCTCTCTAATTAGCTACACCCCCTCGTCTTTTTCCCCCCCTCCCTGTACTCTTTAAATGTTCTAAACCCTGGAACATCCAGCAACCATTCCTGCCCCTGTGAAACCCACGTCTCTTATGGCCACAACATCATAGTCCCAGGTACTGATCCATGCTCTAAATTCATAACTCTTATTTTTGACACTTCTTACATTAAAGCAGACACACTTTAAGTGATCCCTTTGTTTTATCATATGAGAAACTTCCTCTGATAGATTCACTACATTCTGTCAATGCCCCATCTACAACTACCGCCCTCTCAGATATGGAGCTCTGGTTCCCACCCCCCTGCCAAAGTAGTTGGTGCTGTCTGAGGATCTTTGGTGAATTTCTGCAGTGCACCTTGAAGATAGTACAGACTGCTGCAACTGAACGTTGGTGATGGAGGGAGTGGATGTTTGCATATGTAGTACCCATCCAGTGAATTGCTTTGTCCTGAATGGTGTCAATCTTCTTGAGTGTTGTTGGAGCTGCACTTATCCAGGCAAGTGGGGAGTATTCCATCACTTATAGAGGATGGACAGGCTTTGAGGAGTCTAAAGGTGATTTAGTGGTGAGTTGTTCACTGCAGTATACTTTGCCTCTGAACTGATCTTGTAACCATTGTGTTTACATGGTGGGTCCGGTTGAATTTCTGGACAATTGATAGTGGGAGATTCAGTGAAGGAAACACCATTGAATGTCAAAGGGCAGTGGTCAGATCATCCCTTATTGGAGATGATCATTGCCTGGGATTTGTACCCTTTGGAGTATTGATATGCAGAGGGATCTGGGTGTGCAGGTCCACATATCACTGAAGGTGGCAGCACAGGAAGAGAAGGTAGAAAAAAGGCCTATGGCATGCTTGTCTTCAATGGAAGGGGCATTGAGTATAAGGCTAGACAAGTTATGCTGCAGCTTTACAGAACTTTAGTTAAGCCACACTTTGAATATTGCGTAACAGGTCTGGTCCCTAAGAAAGAATGTGGATGCTTTGGAGAGGGTACAGAAAGGGTTTACCAGGATGTTGCCTGGTTTGTGGAATTTTAGCTTTGAAGAAAGATTGGATAGACTGGGTTTGTTTTCACTGGAATTCAGGAAGTTTAGGGGTGACCTGATAGAAGTTTATAAGTTTGTGAATGGCATGGATAGAATGGCAAGCATGAGGCTTTTTGCAGAGGGGGATGTTTAAACGAGATGTGCGAAATGAGGTTTTCACACAAAGGGTGGGTGAGTGCCTGAAATGCACTGCCAGAGGAGGTGGTGGAAGCAGTCACAGTAGCAGTATTCAAGAAACACCAGGATGATTACATAAATAGGAAGGGAATAGAGGGATACAGATCCTGTAAGTGACACTACCCTGAGAACTCCTGCAGAGATGTGCTGGGCTCCTTGATGCCACACTCGGTCGAATGCAGCCTCGATGTCCAGGACTGTCACTCCCACCTCCCCTCTGGAATTCAGTTCTTTTGTCCAAGTTTGAACCAAGGCTGTAATGAGGTCAGGTGCTGGGTGGCTCTGGCACAGAACCCAGACTGGTAGAAAGTGAGGACTGCTGATGCTGGAGATCACAGTCAAGTGTGTGGTGCTGGAAAAGCACAACAGGTCAGGCAGCTTCCGAGGAGCAGGAGAATCGACGTTTTGGGCATAAGCCCTTCATCAGGAAGGGCTTCATCCTGATAAAGGGCTTAGGTCCGAAACATCGATTCTCCTGCTCTTTGGAAGCTGCCTGACCTGCTGTGCTTTTCCAGCACTACACTCTCGACTGTGATCTCCAGCATCAGCAGTCCTCACTTTCGCTTCAAACGTTGTCAGGGCCCAGAACCCCATATTGGGTTGTAGGATGGCTTATTTCAGCATCACACTTACTTTAGTGTTGCTGATAAGGCCTATCTTCTCGCATATGGACCTGGAGGAATTCCAAGGTATATATTGACCAGTGACACTGGGCTTCCAGTAGACAATAGTGGAGAAGACCCTGGCAGATTTCTCAAGCAAGACATTGACTGTTTATTCGATTGTTCCATTTCAAACATAAAACTTGAGCAAAAGATAACACTGATTAAGACAGGTCAGGCAATTCTTACATGAAGCTACAAATTCAAACATAGCAAATGCATCATCATCACTTTGGAAATCTGCAAAAGCCACAAGGTTAGGTGTTGTATTTTTATGTTATATGGTTTTCAGTACCAGTGTAATGCCAGGCATGTCAGCCATATGCCCCAAACAGTGGCGGATTGGATCTAGAACTGAGGGCAGAGATCTAGAACTTAACTATTTAGGAATGAGATAAGGAAACATTTCCATCAACTTGTAGGATTCTTGACCACAGAAATCTTTGGAGACTGATTCATTAGTATATTGAAGTAAGCAATCGATAAACCTTTGCATATTAAAGGCATTGAAGGGTATAGGAAGAAAGCAGAAATATGGCTTTGTATTAGAAGATCAGTCATAATAGTGTTGAATGGTAAGCAGATTCAAAGGGCTGAATGGCCTACTCCAGCTCCTGGTTTCTATGTTTCTATACTGTCAAAGGCACGTTTTTCATGGAATCAAACAAAGACATTTGCAAGAGCTGAGCCTAACAGGGATCCCATGGCAACACCATCAATGATAACCAATCGGGTGATTTTAAAACCTGGCCCCCAAGATACCAAGATCATTACTGCAATGAGTCCTGCTTTACACAATGGTGATGGGGTTTGAGCTTACCATCATATAGTGCTGCAGTGCGGATCCCTACAGCTTCCTTGAGTGTTACACTAGTGAATAGACCAATGATGTTAAATAAGAACATGGACAGGGTGTAGCTAATTAAATATTTACAGGCAAGTCTATTGCAATGCAAAACAAGCTGTCAACAGTGAAGGAGAGGTAAGCAGATTGGCAAGGGGCTAAATCAAAATTGAAATGTGCTGGGTCTGTTTTTTCAGAACTTGCATTTGAATTCCTCCATCTACTATGGGATTCGAACCTGGGTCTCCAGAATATTAGCTGAATTTCTGGATTAATGAGCTCGGGTGGTGAGTCCAAGTTGGGTAGGCCATTGCCTGTTACCAACGGAACTCAGAAGCTCAATGGGGATATTAATAAGTGATTTCTCATGAACCCTGTAGGGGTCATCACACCTTCTGAAAGTCTAAGTAAACCACATACTCTGGCTACCCTTCATTGACTCTATGGGTTACATCCTCCAAGACCTCCAGTAGATTTGTCAAGCATGAATTCTTTTTGTAAATTTATGCTGACTCTGTCCAATCTTGTCACTGTTTTCAAAGTGCCCTGCTATTAAATTTTTCATAATGGACTCTCACATTTTCCCAAATACCAAAGTCAGGCTACCCAATCAATATTTCCCTATTTTCTCCCTCCTTTTTTTTAAATAATGGGGTTACATTAGCTACTGTCTGATCTGTAAGAAGTGTTCCAGAGTCTATCGAATCTTGAAAGATGACTATCATTGCATCCATCATTTCTTGGGCCATTTCCTTAAGCACTCTGGGAATTTATCTCCCTTTAATCCCATCAAACTCCCAACACCATTTCTATGATAATTGGTTTCTTCAGATCGCCCCTCTCACTTCACCCTAACTTTTTAAGCCACATTATTTGTGACATCCTCTGTGTTCACAGAACTAATATATTTCTGTACATTGTATGTACAAAATATGACAGGACATTAGGCACTACATATGTGCTAACAGGAATTTCGTCCTCCTGTCTTGACAGTGCCCCTTTAAGTATTGCCTCCATTTTGAAGTGTGTAATTTGTCAGTATAAACCCTGAGGTGGCCATTATTCACGCTTAGCGGATATTTATAATCTCTCAGTCACAGCAGCTGGCACACACCCTGAGGTAAATCATGCACTTCAGCTTTTTAGGAGGAAGGAGAACAATCTGAGCACAAAACAAATTCAATATAAATTGGACAGAGCTCAACAGCCTGTCTTTATTCCAGCATTCACTGGGCATAATGGAATCAATGGGACATTGACAACACACCACTTCTGTCATTGAAATGCAAGGAGCATTGAAATGGGGGGAGGAGATGTTTGATTGACAAAGCACAATCCGGCCAAAGGATTGGCGCTGCAGGCTTCTCGAGTTCACTGTTCGCACTTGGATCTCCATCTCTTCAGGGTCTGGACTCATCCTTGCCTTCTGATTTAACCTCAGTATCCCCACTGCTCCCCCCCCACCCACCCCCAACCACACACAGACACAGACATACACACACACACACACACACACACGAAAAAGCTGATAGGTTCCACATTCACTGCGAAGTTTTTATTGATGTGGAGGTGCCGCTGTTGGACTGGGGTGGACAAGGTCAGAAGTCACATGACACCAGGTTATAGTCCAATAGGTTTATTTGAAATCACAAGCTTTTGCTGATAGGTTCCACATTCACTGCGCAAGTTTTTATTGATGTGGAGGTGCCGGTGTTGGACTGGGGTGGACAAGTTCAGAAGTCACACGACACCAGGTTATAGTCCAATAGGTTTATTTGAAATCACAAGCTTTTGGAGCACTGCCCCTTCATCAGGTGAAGTGAACTCCACCTGACAAAGGGTCGCACTCTGAAAGCTTATGATCCTTTTGGACTATAACCTGGTGTCATGTGACTTCATAGAATCATAGGCTTCCTACAGTGTGGAACGGGCCATTTGGCCCAACAATTCCACACTGACCCTCCAAAGAGTATCCCATCCAGCCCCTTTCCCCTACTCTACATTTCCTCTGAGCAATGCAATTAACTATACATCCATGAACACTACGGGCAATTTCCCATGGCCAATTCACCTAACCTGCACATCTTTGTGGGAGGAAACCGGAATCTGACCTAGTTTTTACTTTCATTAAAGAGCAAGATATTGGTGTCTCTGGCTGGGCCAGAACTTATTGCCTATTCTTAGTTGTTTGCTTGAACTGAACAGCACCATTTCCAAAGGTGATTGAGAATCAGCCACATTACAGTGGGTTCTGTAGTCACATATTAGCCAGCCTGAGTAAGGATGGCAGATTTCTCTTTCTAACATAAACCAGACACAACACTCATCAATCGTTTAACTGTTTGGTAAGATTTCTCACTAAAGATGTAAGTTGGTTGATTTCTTTTTGGAGATTTCAAGTCTTTCCCTTTCTTGTTGTATGGCTAATTTCTGACAAATTGACACGAGTTCTGTGCTGATCAAGATGAAGGATGTTAGTGTTGGGGAATCAATCTTTAACAGGTCAGCATTGCACCCTTCCACACCAATGCCAGATTCCAAAAATGCCAGCAGCATTATTACTAAGCTTGTGGATGACACCAAAATTGGAGGTGGAGTAGACAATGAAGAAGGTCACCTCAGATTACAATGGGATCTTGATCAGATGGGCCAATGGGCTGAGGAGTGGCAAATAGAGTTTAATTTAGATTAATGTGACTTGAAGTGTTTTGGGACAGCAAATCAAAGTAGGACTTATACACATATTGGTTATTGAACAAAGAGACCATGGAGTGCAAGTTCATAGTTCCTTGAAAGTAGAGTGGCAGGTTGATAGGATAATGAAGAAGGCATTTGTTATGCTCTCCTTTATTGGTCAGAGCATTGAGTGTAGGAGTTGAGAGGTCATGTTGCAGCTGTACAGGACATTGGTTAGGCCACCTTTGGAATATTGCATAAAATTCTGGTCTCCTTCCTATCGGAAAGATGGTGTGAAATTTGAATGAGTTCAAAAAGGATTTACAAGGATGTTGCCAAGGTTGGAGGATTTGAGCAACAGGGAGAGGTTGAATAAGCTGGGGCTGTTTTCCCTGGAGCGTCGGAGGTTAAGGGGTGATCTTATAGAGGTTTATAAAATCATGACGGGCATGGATAGGATAAATAGACAAAGTATTTTTCCTGGGGTGGGGGAGTTCAGAGCTAGAAGGCATAGGTTTAGGATGAGAGGGGAAAGATATAAAAGAGATCTAAGGGGCAACTTTTTCACACAGAGGATGGTGCTTGGAATGGGCTGCCAGAGGAAGTGATGGAGGCTGGTACACTTACAGCATTTGAAAGGCATATGGGTATATGAAAAGGAAGAATTTAGAGGGATATGGGCCAACTGCTGACAAATGGGATTAGATTAGGTTAGGATATCTGGTCGGCATGGATGAGTTGGACTGAAGGACCTGTTTCCGTGCTGTACATCTCTATGACTCTATGACTCTATGTCTCTGGGAACAGCATGAAAATGCATTTCAGCTCTCACCTTACTATAGCAGCTGTAGAATATTACCCTCCAAACATAGCCCTCACCAGAACCCAGTGAGTGAGATGATTAATTTGTTCCCACATTAACTTTTTGTTCTATTAGTTGTCAGACTCTCAGTGACACACTTAAACTTCAATTTCTGCTTGTACCAAAAACACAGAGAGCATCATGGTTTCACCAAGTGGTATAAGGTTGGGGTCACTTGTATACTCAAATTGAATAGGTGGAGTACATTCTCTTCCCTAAAGATATTTGTGAACCTGATGGGATTCATGACAAGCAAGCAGCATTCATACTTCCTTTATCTGCCATTCCAATTTTATTGTGGCTGTGACCCAGCGATATTGAAGGAATGGTAATACATTTCCATGTCAGGATGGTGAGTGGCTTGGAGGGAAACTTGCAGGAGGTGGTGTTTCCATGTATTTGCTGCCCTTGTCCTTCGAGTTGGAAGTGGTTGTGGGCTTGGCAAATGTCTGCAGTGCATCTTGTAGATAATATACACTGCTGCTACTAAGCATCGGTGGTGGAGGGAGTGGATGTTTTTGGATGTGGTGCCAATAAAAGGGGCTGGAGTCAAGCTTCTTGAGTGTGGTTGGGGCTTCCCCCATCCAGGCATATGTGAAGTATTCCATCACACTCCTGACTTATGCCTTGTAGATGGTGGACAGACTTTGAAGAGTAAGGACATGACTTAACCTCGCCCCAGTATCATAGAACATAGAATATAGAAAGGTACAGCACAGAACAGGCCCTTTGGCCTACGATGTTGTGCCGAGATCTAATCCTAAAGACAAATATAGTAACTTAACCTATGCACCCCTCAACTCATTGCTATCCATGTGCATGTCCAGCAGTCGCTTAAATGTCCCCAATGACTCTGCTTCCACCACTACCACCACTGACAACGCATTCCATACATTCACAACTCTCTGCGTAAAGAACCTACCTCTGATGTCTCCTTTATACTTTCCCCCTGATATCTTCAAACTATGATTTCTCGTACCAGTCAATCCTGCCCTGGGAAAAGTCTCTGGCTATTGACTCTATCTATTCCTCTCATTATTTTGTATACCTCGATCAGGTCTCCTCTCTTCCTCCTTCTCTCCAGAGAGAAAAGTCCGAGCTTATTCAACCTTTCTTCATAAGGCAAGCCCTCCAGTCCAGGCAGCATCCTGGTAAACCTTCTTTGCACCCTCTCGAAAGCCTCTGTACCTTTCCTATAGTTGGGCGACCACAACTGGACACAATATTCCAAGTGTGGTCTCACTAGGGACTTGTAGAGCTGCAGCAAAACCTCACGGCTCTTAAACTCGATCCCCCTGTTAATGAAAGCCAAAACACCATATGCTTTCTTAACAACCTATCCACTTGGGTGGCAATTTTGAGGGATGTCCCTTGATATCTTTAGCCACAAGAGTTATGTCTACCGCTTTCTTGAAAATGTAGTGTTTTGGCCTCAACTACTTTCTATGCCAGTGACTTCCACAAGCTCACCACTCTCTGAGTGAAGAAATTTTTCCTCATCTCAATCCTAAAATGTTTCCAGTATCCCTAAACTATGACCCTCACCATCAAGAGTAGCCTGCTTACATCTAACCTGTCTAGTCCTATAAAAATTTTACAGGTCTCTACGAAATTCCCACCCTCATTCTTCTGAACTCCAGTCCAGAATATAATGCTAACAAGACTCAATCTCTCCCCATATATCAGTGCTGCCATCCCAGGCATCAGCCTGGTAAACCTTCACTGTACTCCCTCTATAGCAAGAATATCTGTCCTCAGATAAGGAGACCAAACAGCACACAGTATTCTAGGTGTAGCCTTACCAACGCCCTGTATAATTGCTGAAAGACATCCTTGTTTCTGTACTCAAATACTCTCACTGTGAAGGTCAACATGCAGTTTGCCTCCTTTACTGTCTGCTGCACCTTCACATTTACTTTCAGTGACTGGTGCACAAGGACACCCAGATCTTGTTGAACATTCCCCCCTCACCCCTTCTCAGTTTACAGACACTCAAATAATAATCTGCATTCCCTTTTTTGCTTCAAAGTGGATATCCTCACATTTATCCACATTGTTCTGCATCTGTTCACTGACTCAGCCTGTCCAAATCACACTGCAACATCTCTGCATCCTTCTCACGCCTTGCCCTTCCATCCAGCTGTGTGACTGTAGTGATTTTAACAAGGTCAGTCAGGTGAACGTCATAGAATATGAGTCCCCTGATTGGGTCTGTTAACCTGGACCAATCAGTGAGCCCTGGCTGACGGATATAAACAGGAGGGTTGGAGGCTCTGTTCACTCTGAGAGATGGCCCTGAGGGAGCTGGATCAGTGTCATGGATTGTCTACATGTAAATAAAGGGTGACTTGGTGAATGGATACAGGCCTCTGAGCATTATTTCAGTGACATTCGCAAATTGTGAGATATTGTGTTTCAGTCCCTCAGCTGAATCATTCATCTACATTGTGAAGAGTTGGATTCTAGTACGATCCCTGTGGTACCTGATTAGTCACTGCCTGCCTTTGAGAAATAAACCCACTTAATCCTATTCTTAGTTTCCCGTCTGCTAACCAATTCTCTATCCATCTCAAAACTCTACTCCCAATCCCATATGTGTTAATTTTAAACATCAATCTCTTATGTGGGTGTTTGTTGAAAGCCTTCTGAAAGTCCAAATAAACCATATCCACATATTTCCCAATTAACTCTGCTATTATATCCTTGAAGAATGCCAGTAGGTTTGTCAATGATGTTTTCCCTTTTGTAGATCCATGCTGACTGTCTGATGATCCCACTGTTTTCTAAGTGCTCTACTATAAAATTCTTGATAATAGACAATAGACAATAGGTGCAGGAGTAGGACATTCTGCCCTTCGAGCCTACACCACCATTCAAGATTATCATGGCTGATCATCCTTAATCAGTATCCTCTTCCTGCCTTATCTCCATAACCCTTGATTCCACTATCTTTGAGAGCTCTATCCAACTCTTTTTTAAATGAATCCAGAGACTGGGCCTCCACTGCCCTCTGGGGCAGAGCATTCCACACAGCCACCACTCTCTGGGTAAAGAAGTTTCTCCTCATCTCTGTCCTAAATGGTCTACCCCGTATTTTTAAGCTGTGTCCTCTTGTTCGTCACTCACCCATCTGTGGAAACATGTTTCCTGCCTCCAGAGTGTCCAATCCTTTAATAATCTTATATGTCTCAATCATATCCCCTCTCAGTCTTCTAAACTCAAGTATATACAAGCCCAGTCGCTCCAGTCTTTTAGTGTAAAGTAATCCCGCCATTCCAGGAATTGACCTTGTGAACCTATACTCCCTCAATAGCCAGAATGTCTTTCTTCAAATTTGGAGACCAGAACTGCACACAGTACTCCAGGTGTGGTCTCACCAGGGCCCTGTACAGCTGAAGAAGCACCTCTTTGCTTCTATACTCAATTCCTCTTGTTATGAAGGCCAGCATGCTATCAGCCTTCTTCACTACCTGCTGTACCGGCAT
>NC_057711.1:3008132-3046248 GCF_004010195.1 Chiloscyllium plagiosum | reverse complement strand
GCCTCATTGATACAGTTGTCTTTCTTGACTTCCCTTGTTCTAACTTTCCCTCCAATTTCCTTCTTAAACATCCAGTTTGTCCCCTCCCCCCCGACACTTAGTTCAAACATAGCTGTGCTGCAGTAGCAAACCAGAATGCTGGTCACTAACCTATTAAGGTGCAAACCGTCTCTCTTGTAGAATTCATGCTTACCACAAAACATACCCCAGTGATCCAAGAATTTAAATCCTTGCTTCCTGCACCAGTTCCCCAACCACATGTTCAAGTCCATTATCTCCCTGTTTCTGGCCTCACAGCCCCAGGAACTGGAAGCAAACCGGAGATAACCACCTTGGACGTCCTGCTTTTCAGCCTTCTTCCTAGTTCTCCGAAGTCCAGATGTAGTATGTTCCTCTTCTTCTTCCCGACATCATTTGTGCTGACATGTACCACCATCTCTGGCTCTTCACCTTCGTCCTTGAGGATTTCCTGCACTCTGTGATGTCTTTAACCCTGGCACCAGGAAGGCAACACACCATCCTTAAGTCCCGCCTGCTGCCACAAAAAACCCGGTCAGTTCCTCTCACTATAGAGTCCCCTATTACAACGGCTCTGTGCGATGTCTGACTCTTCCGCTCTGCCTCCACGCCAACTTTTGATTGACAGACCTGGCCGCCTCGCGGACTGGCAGTGTCATCTGTCTCTACTGTTTCCAAAAGATTCAACTTGTTCCTGACAGGTACTTCCCCCGGGGTCTCTTGCACCTGTCTCCTCTCTGCCTTCCTCATCGTCTGCTCTCTTCTGCTCTCTTCTGGTACGATTGGTGTAATAACCTCACTGAAGGTCTTGTCCAGAAAGATCTCGTTCTCTCGGATGAGCCTAAGGTCCTTGAGTTCTTTCATCAGTGCTGCAATATGCTCTGTCAGTAGCTGAACGTACACACGCTTTCCACACTTATACGAGCCAGACACATCAGAGTCATTGACCTCCCACATCAAGCACGTAGCGCACTGAACCAGCTGGGCAGTCATGTCTTCACCCTCTTCAACTGTGGCGTAATCACTTCACTCAACCTCCTTGTCAAAGACTCCTGAGCTAAAGCCTCACTCTTCAATCCACAGGAACTTCCTTGGACCCTCTTTTTGGGGCAAGTCTGTGGACCTTTAATTTAGGTTAGAGGAGGAGGGAGGGAGGGAGGCCCTACTATGTAGGGCCTGGGGTCTAGAACACACCCACTCAAATAACAATCACTTACCTTCCCGACCGGCTTTGCGCTCTGTCTTCACTTCCGCCCAGCTCCCGCCGCTCTCTATTGCGAAAAGCAATGGACTCAAATGTTTTCCCTACGTTTGACTTACACTCACAAGTCTATAATTCCCGTTTTTTCTGTCTACCTCCCTTTTTAAATAATGGCATTACATTAGCTAATCTCTAATCTGTAGGTACTGTTTCAAAATGTAAAGATCTTGAAAACGAACCACCAATGCACCCACGATTTCTCAGGCCACCTGCTGAAGTTCTCTGCCATGTCGATAATGAGGCACTTGGGAGTTATCTGCTTTCAATCCTACCAATTTCTCTAACACAATTCCTTTCCTAATACACAGATTTGCTTCAAATTCTCCCTCTGACATATCCTCCATCACTTCTTGGGGCATCATTCGGTCATCAGCTGTAAAGTATCTGAGGAGTCACAAATAGCGGTGAACATTGCGCAATCACCAGCAAACATCCCCACTTCTTACTATAGGAAAGAAACACAGAGAGACAGGAACAAAATAGAAAGTGCTGAAGAAACTGAACACGTCTAACAGCATCTGTGGAGGGAGAAAGCAGATTTGCTGTTTCCAGTCCAGTTCAAAGTTAAAAATAGATGTATCTCTTGAATATATTCAGTGACATGACCACCACAACCTTCTGGGTAGAGAGTTCCACAGGTTCACTACCTTTTGAGTGAAGACATGTTTCAAAATCTCACTCCTAAATGGTTTATCCTGAGGCTGTGAACCTTTGTTCTAGACTCCTCAACCAGGAAAGATTTTCTGAAACAAAAACAGAAATTGCTGGAAAAAACTCAACAGTATCTGCGGAGAGATATCAGAGTTAACATTTCAGGTCCAGTGACCCTCCTTCAGAACTGATGGTAGCTAGGAAAAGGTTGTTTTTATTAATGCAGAAGATAGGGTTGGGGGAAGGGTAAGGAGTAAACAATAGGTGGGGATAGAGCCCATGGAGAAAGAAAAACAGTTAAACAGACAGACAAAGGAGTAGATAATGGTCAGGCTAGGAGAATGAATAGCTGCTAATACTCAAGAGCGAAATCAGGAAGGCAAAAAAGGGACATGAGATAGCTTTGGCAAATAGGGTTAAGGAGAATCCAAAGAGATTGCACAATTACATTAAGGGCAAAAGAGTAATTACAGAGAGAACAGAGCCTTTTAAAGATCAACAAGACCATCTAAGTGTGGAACCGCAGGACACGGGTGAGATAATAAACAGGTATTATGCATCAGTAGATGCTAGAGAACTTGGAGAAACAAATAACGATACCTCGAAAAGTGTCCTGGGATTATTTTCCCTGGAGCGTTGGATGCTGAAGGGTGACCTTACAGGGGTTTACCAGATCATGACAGACATGGATAAGGTGAAAAGCTAAGGTCTTTTCCCCAGGAAAGCAAAGACCAAAACTGGAGGGCATGGGTTCAAGGTGAGGGGGGAAAGATATAAAAGGGACCCAAGCAGCAACTGTTTCACACAGAGGGTGGTGTGTGTATGAAATGAGCTGACAAAGGGAATGCTGGAGGCTGCTATAATTACAACATTTAAAAGGAATCTGGGTCGGTATATGAATAGGAAGAGGTTCGAGGGATATGGGCCAAATGCTGAAAAATTGGAGTAGATTAATTTGTAATATCTGGTCAGTATGGACAAGTTGGACCAAATGGTCTGTTTCCGTGTTGTACAACGCCGTCAGTCTACGATCCAATGAGGATTGTTAATGGCTAACAATGGATTATGTATAATAGCAGACCATGTGATAACAAGACCTGGTGTGTGGGGGTCAGGAAAGTGTGGGAAAGCTGCTCAAGCCCTGAAATTGTTGAACTGAATATTGAGTTAAGAAGGTTTTAGCTTTCCCATGTGGAAAATGAGATGCTCTTCTTTCAATGTTGACCCTCATTGGAGCACTTCAGCAAACCCAGAGATGTTGGCCAGGGAACAGGGTGGTGTGTTAAAGTGGCCACAGGAAGCTTAGGATCTTTTGTGGCAGAATGTAGATGTTCTGTGAAGTGAACGCTCAGGAGAAGGTGAGGATTGCAGATGCTGAAGCTCAGAGTCAAGAGTGTGGTGCTGGAAAAGCCCAGCAGGTCAGGCAGCATCCGAGGAGCAGAAGAATCAGGCATAAGCCTTTCCTTAGGAATGAGGGTCATGTGCTCATTCCTGATGAAGGGTTTATGCCTGAAACGCTGATTCTCCTGCTCCATAGATGAAGTGGACGCCCAGTCTACATTTCGTTTTCCCAGTGTAAAGGAGACTACATTGTGAACAGCGACTGCAGTGGACTAGATTGAGTGAAGTGCATGTGAAATGCTGCACCCCCTGAAAGGTGTGTTTGGGCCATTCGACACTGAGGAGGGAGGAAGTAAATGGAAAGGTGTTACACCTTCAGCAGTTGCAGGGGAAGGTGCTGTGGGGCTGAGGGATCGTAGGTAAGGGTCAGGGGGACCTATTGCTGTTTTGGGAGGGAATAGAGGGGGGTAAGGGTTGAAGTGTGGGAGATGGATCAGACCCGACTGAGGGCCCTGTCTACAACGGTGCTGGGAAATCCTCGGTTGAGGAAGAAGGTGGACAGTTTGGAGACGTTGGCATAATTGGCACAGATATGACAGAGACGGAGGAACTGGGAAAATGGAATAGCGTCTTTACAGGAAGCAGGGTGTGAGGATGGGTAGTCAACGTAACTGTGGGTTTGTAGTGGATATTGGTGGCCAGTCTTTCCCCAGAAATGGAAACAGAGATGTTGTGGAAGAGAGGGGAGAAGTCAGCGATGGGCCAGGTGAAGGTGAGAATGGGGTGAAATTGGAAGAGAAATTGATCAATTTTCCAAATCTGTGCAACAGAGGGAAGCAGTTCCTGCACTGACAGTATCAGTTATGCGCCCCTCCACCCCAGCCCCCATTTTCACCTCCCTTAAAACCTGCCTCTCTCTCCTTCCAGGAGGAAACAGCCCCCAGTGGGGCAGGAAGAGTCAAGGTCGGGGATATGTTGACTGACAATCGGCTCCTCACCTGTAAAGTCGAGAGGACCCGGCCTCTTAAGCACCGCGAGTGGCTGCCTGCCTGTGTTCAAGCCCTGATTTGGTGTCCGAGGCTGCCCCCGACACATTGTGTCAGGATGCTCTTTGCAAAGACTCTCTCCCCTGTCTTGAGTGAAACCAGATACCAAACAGAACAAGCTTCCTGATTTTGTGTCTGTGTCCAACAGCGAGGCCACAGTAATATGAGACTGGTATGTCTGGTCGAGGGACAAGGGGCAAAAAGCCAGTGCAGGCTTCCAGACAGACTCAGAGTGAGATGAGTGCTATGACAGTGAGAGAGAGGAGCCTGGAGATACAGCCTGGTGCAGTTCATGAGCTGGGTGTGTGTCCTAGCTGCAGCATTACAATGACAGTTTCTGGTGAACTCCCAAGCCCACACAACTCATTTCTACCTCCTTCCCAAAATCCACAAACAGGACTGTCTGAGCTGACCCATGGATTCTGTATGTTCCTGTCCCACGGGACTCAGCCCTTCTTATTCTTGACTCGGTATTTTGCTCCCCTCCACACTTAATCTGCGATTCCTCTGACACTTTACACCAGTTTCAGAATCTCCAGTTTGTGGACTCCAGCTGTCTTCTCTTTACCATAGACAAGCAATCCCTTTAGACACCCATCTTCTATCAGGGTCGTCTCAGGGGTCTCCACTTCTTCCTCAAAAAAAAATGCCTGAACCATCAGGATCCACCACCACCCTTCTCCGCCAAGCCTAGCTTGTCCTCACTTTGAATAACTGCTCCTTTAACTCCTTTCACTTTCTTAAAGTCCAAGGTGTGGCCATGGGCACAGCAATGTGTCTACTTCCTCAGAAGGCTAAAGAAATCTGGCCTGTCCACAGTGATTCTGACCAATGTTTCCAGATTCACTTAGAAAGCATCCTATCTGCTTGCATCACAGCTTGGTATGGCAAGACCGCAAGAAATTACAGAGAGTTGTGAACGCAGCCCCAGTCCATCAGGAAAACTAACCTTCCTTCCATTCTATGTCTACATTTTTCACTGCCTCAGGAAAGCAGCCAACATAATGAAAGACCACAGTTATAATCTCTTCCATCCTCTTCCGTCAGGCAGAAGATACAAATGCTTGAAAACACATACCAACCGAATTAAGAACAGCTTCTTCCCCTCTTTTATCAGATTTCTGAACAGACTTCTCATATATTAGAGCTGATTTTCCTCTGAAGCCTCCTCTGTGGCCATAACATTATATTCTGCATTCTGTTCAATTAACCTGATGTACTTATGTAAGGTGTGATTTGTTTGGTTAGCACAGAACAATGCTTTTCACTTTACCTTGGTCACATGTAACAATAATAAATCAAATCACAAAGGTGTACAATGGCTAACTAAAGATGGCGCCGGGATGCTCGTATATTCCAGGGTATCTGACAGCTGTGAGTTGTGCCACGTACAGCAAGTGGTGGGAAGGGGTAGGAGAGGCAGGGTAAGGAGTCAATGAGTCAAGGTTAGCTAAACCTATACAAGCCACCAGTCAGACCACAACTGGGAAACTGCGAACAGTTTGGAGCCCTTTATCTAAGGAAAGATGTACTGCATTGGAGGCATCCAGAGAAGGTTCACCCAATTGATACCCAATGTGGAGGACTGTCTTATGAGGAGGGGTTGAGGAGGTTGGGCCTGTACTCATTGGAGTTTAGAAGAATGAGAGTTGTCCTTATTGAATCATGTAAGATTCTAAGAGGATTTTATTTCCTGATATCACCCAAATGGGCTCACTCTAATTTTCTGGTTATTGTGGACTGTCCCAGCACAGGAAAGACTTTGTCTCTATATACTCTTTCAGCTCTGCTTCCTTAGCTTCAAGACTTCTGTAGAATCACGCCTCAACCTTCTGCTGGCAATGTCACTGGATCAGTAATCCTGAGGCTTCCGAAGGGCCCGGGTTTGAATCCCAACATAAGAGCTGGTGGAATGTAAATTCAATTCATAAACTGAAAACTATTCACATCAAAGGGGCCCAGGAAAGCAGCATCCATGTTGTAAAAGCCCCATCCTCTTTACAAATGTTCTTCAGGAAAGAAAAATCTGTCGCTCCGGCCTACATGTGACTCCAGGCCCCCAGCAATGTGGCCAAATTTTCACTGCCCTCTGAAATGGCCAAGTGAGGCACTCAATTCAGGGGCCAATTGAGGATGGGCAGCAAATTGCCGGCCACATTCAATGAAAGATAAAAGAAGTTGGGGACACAGGTCAAATTTCTGTAACCTGCCCTCAAAATCCAAAACTTGGGATTTGGAGGATGTGATCAAAAGGATGAGCTGGGGAATTGGGATTGGTTTTCAATGGAGAAGAATAGCAGGAACAAGATCAGAAATTGCTGGAAAAGCTCAGCAGTTCTGCCAGCATCTGCGGGGAGAAATCAGAATTAACATTTCGAGTCGAGTGACCCTTCCTCAGAATAGCAGGATATGGACAATGGGCAAGACAGCCCACAGTAATCCGAAAATTAGAGTGAGTCCATTCAGGGTGGTATCAGGAAATAAATCCTCTTAGAATCTTATTCATGAGTAAGAAGTGAGTCCTCACTGCTGAGCTTTGATTTGAAAACCCCCGATGGTTATATGAAGAAACTGGCGGAGGTGAGCCATTTAATAGACTGTGAGAGGAGAATAATTCTGAGTAGGACCTGGAAAATTACCCTTTACTTTGAGACTCTTTCCTCTAAGGGGGCTGTGGGAATTGGAACACAAGCTCTTCCACTTGGTTGATTTAATTGATTCACTCTCACAACTTACGTAACAATGGGATATGAAACACATCCCCAAACCCAGCTGTAATTGCAGCCTGTTGCAGGTAATCATTTTCTCCTGTTAGAGCTCTTAACTCTCAAATGATAAACATCATGCAAACCATTACAATCTATTATTGCAACAACAGCACTGGATGCTCAGGAGAGTTGCCAGTTCTCTTAAAGGACCTTTGTCTTAATGAGAATAAATTGAGGTAGTTTTGTTTCAGAGGAGGTGGTCCTGAAGATTTGCCCGTTGTTTGACCTCCAACAGTCATAAGCATCTTCCTGCGTGTCAGGTCTGACTCCAACTCCAGATAATTGTAAGAACAGATGAAATATTTGGCAGGAGGTGGGGTGGATTGTGGCCTCAATTCAACTTTCCCACACCCCTCCCCCTTCTGCTCCCCAAACCCCACATCTCCCCAAAACCTTTGACTCCCTTATGGATCAACATCCCATCTACCTCTCCCTTGATACATTTTAATGACCCAGACATTGCTGTTCTCTTCAGCAGAGAACTCCAATGCTCATTGACTCCAGTCTAGCTTCTTGATGCCACACTATGTCGAACGCAGCCTTGACGTCAAGGGCTATCGTTCTCCCCTCACCTCTGGAATTCAGCTCTTTTAATGAGCAGTCATCTCTCTGATTCAAGTATCCAACTTGAGGGGCTAAAGAATTCACAGGATATCCTGTCATTGTGTTCAGCCCAGTTCATTAAGCCAAGGACCCATCTGCTTAGAGAAAAACTGCAGAAAACGGCAACATAAAGGGACTCGGGAGTTACGTGTACATGAAACACAGAATGCTAGTACACAGGTAACCAGGAAGACTAATGGAATGTTAGCTCTTAGTTCAAGGGGGTTGGAATATAAGAGTAGGGACATCTTACTGTACAGGGTACTGGTGAGCCCACACCTAGAGTACTGTCAGGAGCTTTGGTCCCCTTATTTAAGGAAAGATATCATCTCTGTGGAGGCAGTTAGAACGTAGAACATAGAACAATACAGTGGAGAACAGGCCCTTCAGCCCTCGATGTTATGCTGATCTGTGAACCAATCACAGCCCCCCTCCCACCCCCCTATCTATCGCATCATCATCCATGTGCTTATCCAAGGATTGTTTAAATCTCCCTAATGTGGCTGAGTTAACTACATTGGCAGGCAGGGCATTCTACACCCTTACCACTCTCTGAGTAAAGAAGCTGCTTCTGACATCTGTCTTAAGTCTATCATCCCTCCATTTACAGCTATTCCCCCTCATACAAGTTGACGTCATCATCCTAGGAAAAAGACTCTCACTATCCACCCTATATAATCCTCTGATCATTTTGTATGTTCTATCAAATCCCCTCTTAGCCTTCTTCTTTCCAATGAGAACAGACCCAAGTCTCTCAGCCTTTCCTCATAAGGCCTTCCCTCCAGACCAGGCAACATCCTGGTAAGTCTCCTCTGTACCTTTTCTAATGCTTCCACATCCTTCCTGTAATGGGGTGACCAGAACTGTACACAATATTCCAAGTGCAGCCGCACTAGCATTTTGTACGGTTGCAGCATGATATCACAGCTCCAGAACGCAATCCCTCTACCAATGAAACCTTACACACCGTATGCTTTTTAAACGGCACTATCAACCGGGGTGGCAACTTTCAGGGATCTATGTACATGGACACCAAGATCCATCTGCACATCCACACTACCATTGACCCAGTATTCTGCCTTCCTGTTATTCTCCCTCAGTGAATCACCTCACATTTATCTGCATTGAACTCCATTTGCCACCTCTCAGCCCAATTCTGCAGTTTATCCAAGTCCCCCTGCAACCTGCAATTCTTCCACACTGTCCACCACTCCACCGACTTTAGTGTCATCTGCAAACTTACTAACCCATCCACCTGTGCCCGTGTCTATGTCATTTATAAAAATGACAAACAGCAGTGGTCTCAAACCACTAGTAATCACACACCAGGCTGAATATTTTCCATCAACCACCACTCGCTGCCTTCTTTTAGAAAGCCAGTTTCTCATCCAAACTGCTAAATCACCTTCAATCCCATGCCTCCACATTTTCTACAACAGCCTACCATGTGGAATCTTATCAAAGGCTTTACTAAAGTCCATGTACACCACGTCAACTGCCCTACCCTCATCCAAATGCTTGATCACATTCTCAAAAAAGTCAATGAGACTTGTGAGACACGACTTGTCTTTAATGAAACCATGTTGACTATCTGAAATCAAATTGTTGCTTGCTAGATGATTATGAATCCTACCTCTTATAAATATTTCACTGGGTCATTATAGCCCTTCTTGAACAAGGGCACAACATTTGCAAACCTCCAGTCCTCTGGTACTAAACTTGCAGATAATGACAGTTCAGAGAAGAGACAGTTCACTTGATGATTCCCAGTGTGGAAGAGTTGTCTTATGAGGAAAGCCTAAACAGATTGGAACTCTATTCATTGGAGTTTAGAAGAATGAGAGACGATCTCATTAAAATGAGATCTTCAGGGGCTTGACAGGGTAAATGCTGAGAGTGTGTTTCCCCTCATGGGAGAGTCTAAGACCAGAGGGCATAATTTCAGAATAAAGGGGCGCCAATTGAGGACAGAGATGAGGAAGAATTTTTTCTCTCAGACGGTTGAGAGGTTTTGGAACTCCTTGCCACAGAGAGCTGTGGGGGCAGGGTCCTTGTGTACATTTAAGGCTGAGACAGATAGATACTTGAGTAATCGGAGAATCAAGGGTTAAAGGAAAGTGGCAGGAAAATGCATGTGAGAAATGTTGAATTAACCAGGATCCTATTGAATGGCAGAGCAGACTTGAGGGGCCTACTTCTGTTCCTCTTGCTTATGGTCTGATGGCATTGGTTATTATTTCAGCTGGGAGATTCCCCCCAGGATCAGTAAATCCCACTCCATCAACATTACCAGAATGGACTATCTTCCCAGTAGCTGGTCATATGGTGATTATCTCAGTGGCACAATTGCAAAAGAAAGTGTTCCTCATCCAGACAGAGATGAAGAGGTATTTCTTTTCACAAAGAGCTGTTAGTCTTTGGAGTTCTCTGACAGACAGAACAGCAATGTCTGGATCATTAAATCTTACCAAGGCTGTGGTAGATGGGATTTTGGTCAACAAGGGACCCAAATGTTTTGGGGTGATGTAGGGTTGGGGGATGGAGGGGGAAGGTTGTTGGAAAGTGGAATTGAGGCTACAATTGGATCAGCTGTCACTCTGATGAATGACAAAGACAGGTGAAGGGCCGAATGGCCTAATATATTTCATTTTTTCTTATATTTATCTGGTTATTGTTTTTTTTAAAATACTATTGCACCTCTTTATCCTACATTGCAACAGCATCTACACTTCAAAAATGTAACTTTCCCCATTTGGAAGAGTCTAGGATCAAAGGGGATAATCCCAGAATAAAGGATCACGTATTTAAGAAAGAGTTCAGGAGGAATTTCTTCTCTGAGAAGGAAGTGCATCTGTGGAATTCTTTACCACGGAGGGCTATTAAGGCTGGGTCATTAAGTATATTCAAGGCTTTTTAATCAGTGATCAACGATTATGGAGAAAAAACAGGAAAGTGGAATTGAGGATTATCAGATCAGACATTATCCCATTGAATGGTGGAGCAAACTCAATGGGCTGAATGGCCTACTTCGGCGCCTAGGTCTAATGGTCTGAGTGAGTTTGTATTTGGATTGGAGGTGGCCTGAGGAAGAGAGCAACCAATCTTTCAAATGCAGCTGAATTCAACCATCTCTTCCTCGGATATCAGCGATTGTGAAATGATAGAGCGATCATCACATTGTGAAAAATCCTAATTAACTGTCACCACAAAGGAGTTGTCCTTGACTGCTTCAGTAACTGATTAATGCCACTTGTGTGCACAATAACTGACAGTTATGTCCGGCTGCTCAATGACTAATATTTGTCCAGATGAATACAATGCCTCTGCTTTGTTCTCGGGGGAGCCACTTGCTGTTGCTGTGAGTGGTAGCACTGTTGTTGATTCTGGAGAACAAAAGAGCAGAAATGAATTCTAGTTTTATGATGTGTGGCTGGAATTAGACCCACAACTGATGACGTGAACCTAATATAATCTCAAATGAGAAAATGCTTAATTGCTCCTTCGGATTTGCACACTGTCCAAAATTAGTTTTTATTCGATAGAATTTAAACCTATAACTGCTCATTCCTCAACAAATAATAAATCTTTACATCTCCTTAAATTGTAGCAGCAATTTTCATTTGAGTAGTGCCCACATTTCCAAACAGGCTGTTATAGTCTCCACCTGAATTTGTGGTGCAGTGTTTTCTCTTCAATTACTTTTCTGTCACCAACCCGAGATAAATATTGTCAAGCTTCGTTTCTATTCTGATAGTCATGACCCCTGTGTTGGGTCAGGGGTTAAATTACCATAATCACCATGGATGATTTTATTTTTATTACTGGGAGGTTTGATAAAAGCTTTCAAAAGCTCAGAGCGGATAGGGAGAAACTGTTCCCATTCGTAAAATGATCAAGTGAAAAGGGCAAAGATATAAAATACTTCTCAAACGAAGAAATAAGACTATAACACGTAGCAACAGAAGTAAGTCATTGAACCCATCAAGACTGTCCTGCCATTCAATGAGATCATTGATAATTTGACTTGACAATCTTCAGCTCCTGACCTTCCTGCCTTTTCTCCATAATTCTTGATTCCCTTACTGATTAAAAATCTATCTCAGATTTGTAATTACTTAATGATCCAGCATTGATAGCCCTCTATTGTAAAGAGTAGAAATTCCTCCTCATTTCTGCTCGAATGGGCAGCCCGTATTCTGAGATGATTCCCTCTGCTCATGGACTCTCTCACACCAGGAGGAACAAACTTTCCACATCCACCCTATCAAGTCCCCTAAGAATCCTGGAGGAGCAAATGACTGCAGATGCTGGAATCTGGGCTGAAAACAAAAAAAAAAGTGCTGGAGATCCCAGCAGGTCAGGCAGTGTCTGCAGAGAGAGAGAGAGAGAGAGCAAGCTAATGTTTTGAGTCACAATGACTCTTCATTAGAGCTCTGCCAGTCGCGATCTGACCCACTGTCTTTGTTTCCAAAGGCTCAACACAAAATCATGAGCACCGGACGACAACTCTACCCTCGACTCTGGAGCAGTGATAGGGATATCAACCCCCGGCTGGAGCTTAAAATGGGGGGTACATAGAACATATAACATACAGCATAGAACAGGCCCTTCGGCCCTCGATGTAGTGCTGACTTGTCTAAGCCCATCCCCCTACACTATCCCATCATCATCCATGTGTTTATCCAAGGATTGTTTAAATCTCCCCAATGTGGCTGAGTTAACTACATTGATAGGCAGGGCATTCCACACCCTTACCACTCTCTGAGTAAAGAACCTGTCTCTGACATCTGCCTTAAATCTATCACCCCTCACTTTGTACCTATGCCCCCTCGTACAATGCCCCATCATCCTCAAGTACAGCCAGTTTATCACAAACAACAGGCCATATAATGGAAATCTAAAACTTTCTCTACCTGAGAAGCTTGGGGTGGGGTGGGGGCTGAAGATCAGGAGGAAAGGGCAACACCAGGAGGGGATAGCACAGAAACAGAAAATGCTGGAGAAACTCAGCAGGTCTGTCAGGAGAGAAACAGAGTTTCGAGTCCATTATCCCCTCTTCAGGGGCCAGGAAGGGTTGAATCAGTTGTTCTTTGATGGTGTTAAGACCACAGCTCAATTGCACAGGCTGGAAGGGCTGAATGGCCTACATTGCGGCAAGGAGAGGAATGTTGCCAGGGAACCATCACTAACCGTTACCCAAAACTGGGGCAATTCCTACAGCCTCTGCAATGGCAGCATGCTAGAGATATTGGTCCACAGTGTAGGAAGTCACAACCACCAATTATCAAGCAGCATGACTGTACAGAGCTCCTCAGGCCTTACTGTGAAACTAATGGGAAGAGGAGCACGTAAAGCAGGCTTATTGTACAAGCTAACAGAGCGATTAAAAATCCTGGAGGAAGTGTAAGTAACTGATGAGCTGCATTCCACTTGTGTTTCGCTATAATGCTGTGTGTTTCATCACTAGGACTGAGGAGAAAGCTAGACCATTCAGTCAATGCAGCTTCCATTCCCTTTCACAGTTAGCAGCTTCTCAAAACTAGAAATGTCTAGGCTTGGAAATGAAGAATTGCAATTAAAGTCAGAAATCAGCCCCAGCATTCATCACAAAGAGGTTACATTGCAGTCAAACTTCATCTCCATTGACCATTACTCATTCCCAGTTCAGATACAGCACAGGGTTAGATACAGAGTAGAAATCTCTTTACACTATCCCCATCAAACACTCGCAGGACAGTTAAAGCACAGGGCTGAAAAATGTGTTGCTGGAAAAGCGCAGCAGGTCAGGCAGCATCCAAGGAGCGGGAGAATCGATGTTTCCTGAATTCCTGAAGAAGGGCTTATGCCCGAAACGTCGGTTCTCCTGCTCCTTGGATGCTGCCTGACCTGCTGCGCTTTTCCAGCAACACATTTTTCAGCTCTGATCTCCAGCATCTGCAGTCCTCACTTTCTCCTAGTTAAAGCACAGGGTCAGTTACAGAGTAAAGCCCTCTCTCTACTGTCCCCATCAAATATTCCCAGGACAGGGACAGCATGGGGTTTCATACAGAATAAAGCTTTCTCTAAACTGTCCTCATCAAACACACCCAGGACAAGGACAGCAAGGGGTTTCATACAAAGTAAAGCTCCCTCTACACTGTCCTCAACAAACACTCACAGGACAGGTCCAGCATAGGGTTAAATATGAAGGTCCGTCTACACTGTTCCCACTAAAAGCTTCTAGGACAGGGATAAGTACAGGGTTAAGTAGAAAATAAATGTCTGCTCTGTCCATAGTTTGCTCTTGATTAATGTACAGTATGGATGTGAGACAAATATAAGTTTGCTTGATGATAATGAAGCAGTAATGTCCCTGGCCTAGGAATCCAGAGATGCCTCTCTGAGGCCTAGCAGCTGGTTAAAATTCGATTCAGTTAATTACTGAATTATAAAGCTACTCTCAGTCATGGTGACCAATCATCAACAATTATCAATTGCTGTAAAAGCCCATCTTTAGGGAAGAAAATCTGCTGCCCTCACTTGGTCTGGCCTACATGTGACTCCAAACCCACAGCAATGCCCCTTGAGATGGCTGAGCGAGACCCACAGATCAAGGCCAGTCCAAGGGATGGGCAACAAATGCTGGCCTTGCCAGTGACGCCCACATCCCAGGAAATATTAAACACTCCTAGAACCAGCACGACGTCCCACTGATGTTAGAACAGATTTACGAGGGTAATATCAGTGTTTCTTCATATTACTATCCTGTAATGAATCTCTCCCCAGTTGTTACTGCAATGTACGTTCTTTCCTAGATTGATGTTATGAATCTATCCCTGAAGATTAAGTAGGTTTATTCCTATTGCATTTACATTTCTTCCAGGTTAATATACCAGTAATGAGTAAGTCCCCGATCTTTGTAGACTTATCACTGTAATAATGATGTGTGAGGCGAGAAACAACAGTGACTAGAAATCCCCCAGATTTGTTGATGGTCTAAGGGTTCAGGTTGATTGAGGTTGGCTCTAACAGGCTCTCGGTAGCAATTGGCTGTTGTAATTCTGGTAGTTATTCATTGCAATGAGATTGTGACTGTCAGAGTTTAGATCAGCACATATGTTGGTGTGTGAAAACACTATTAACCCTTGGGAAACCTGGTCAGCATGGACGAGTTGGACCAAAGGGTCTGTTTCCATGCTCTAGGACTGTATGACAGTGTTCAAATAAATACCCAACTTTGACTTACATTGCCAAGACTTGAATTGCATAAAATTCTAACAGGGAGGATGTTTCCTTTGAAATAAAAACTAAGAACTCCTGATGCTGGAAATCTGAAGCAAATTGCTGGAGACTGTCAGCTGGTCTGGCAGGATCTGTGGAGAGATAAAAGCAGAGTTAACATTTCGAGTTCTTTCATGAAAGGACACTGGGCTCGAAATGTAAACTCTGTTTTTTTTTCTCTCTACAGATGCTGTCAGACCTGCTGAATTTCTGCAGTAATTGCTGCTTTGTTTTATGTTTTCCCCTGGTTTTGGGGGAGTCTGGAACCACGGGGAAACAGTCTCAGAATTAAGGTGGACTCTTTAGGACTGAAATGAGGAAACATTTCTTCACTTAAAGGGTCATGAACCTGTGGAATTCTCAAGCATCAAAATCTGTGGAGGCCAGGCCACAAAATGGAGATAGATTATTAGATTTTAAAGGCTTCAAGGAGTTTGGACAGAATATGACATTGAGGTAGAGGATCAACCATGATCATATTGAATGGCGGACTAAGCTCAAAGGGCCAAATGGCCTTTTCCTACTTCTGATTTAGGTGAAAATAGAGTCATGCAGCATAGAAGTAGGCCCATCGGCCCACCATGTCTATACTGACGAACAAACCCCAAACTACATTAATCCCATCCATTTACCTGCATTTGATAAAACCTGCACCTGCTGTGCCCTCACATTTTAAGTGCTCAGAGGTAATTTTTTCAAATGCCTCCACCACCATCTCAGGCAACTCATTCCATATTTCTACCATCCTCTGGGTAAAAGAATTCTTTCTCATATCTCCTCTGAACCATTTGCTCCCCACCTTAAACTTATGCCATCTCGTCTCAAACACATCTGCCACGGGGAAACGATTCTCGCGGTCTAACCAATTTATGCCTCTCATAATTTTATGTCCCTCAATCAGTGCCCGCCCTCCAGCCTCCCCTACTGATAACAAACCCTGCCTGTCCAGTCTCTCCTAATAACTGAGTCTCTTCATCCCAGGCAAAATCCCAGTGAAACTCCTCTGTATCCTCTCCAGTGCAATCATGCAATTTTGATAGTGTGGAGAGAAGAACTGCACACAGTATTCCACCTGTGGCCTGTATTTCTGTTTCAGAAAACTGTAGCGAGTTTACAAACCCTCTTCCTGCAGTTCTCTAAGAATTCACTCAGGCATTCGGTGTAGGCAGGAAGAACAGATGGTGAACAAGCATCATACACAACTCACCACAGTGTGATCCAACACACAAATAATCCACTCACTTCAAGGTGAAGTTGAGAAGAAAGTACATCCTGTAGAGTCAAATGAGGATTCACAACTAATCAGATGATGCTGTTCAAACATGGTGTTGAATCCACTTCACAAAACCAAATGGAATTGTCCATTTATCCCATAGAATTTGGCTGAACGTGGAAATGAGCTAGATCATTGGAATTCTGCACAATGGGAAGAGAATTAATCTATGGATATTCTAACTCATTGATCTAAAGGGAAAGGGGAAAGAGTTCATTTGTCCAATCTCAATACGTGCGATTAAACAGCGAGAGGTACAGATTCTCTATAATGGGAGCGGTTGGAGAGGAATTTGCCCCATTTAACATCCACATGCGGACCTTAACAAGGAGGAACTGCACCCACTGGTATTGCCTGTCTCTCACTGCCCTGGAGAAGATGGTGCTGAGCTACCTTGTATATGTTTGAAATGGGCTTTTAGCTCAAAGATTGATCAAGTATTGAACTGAAGCTCTGGTAGTGAAACATTAATACTTAAAGATTTTAATCTCAACTCATTCTGAACATTTTAAGTTAATGACTCAGTGAAAGATTATGGTATAAAACCTCTCTTGTTAGTCCTCAGTTGGACCAGCTATATAAATGTAAGACCAGGTCAGCAGCTGGGAATACTGCGGCGAGTAACTCACTTCCTGACTCCCCAAAGTCTGTCCACCATCGGCAAGGCACAAGTCAGGAGTGAGATGGAATATTTCCCACTTATGGAGACAAGTGCAGCTCCAAAAATATTCAAGAATTTGCCTGATTGATTGGCATCCTCTTTTCAACATTCAATGTTCACTCCCTTTCCCACTGATGCTCAGAAGCAAAAAGATACATCACACCAATTCACACAGATTCCTCCAACTTTCCAAACCCACAGCCTCTACCAGCTAGAAGGACAAGAGCAGTAAATGCATGGGAAGACCATCACCTCCCTGAGGATTCCCCTCCAAATCACACATCATCCTGGTCCATATCTTCTGGTCCGAGTTGGCCAATCTATTGGGTCTCAATCCCCGCTTTGACCCCGATCAGATTAAAAATGTGCAGCTTATCTTTTGTGAAGTTCCTCAGGTGAACCTCTGGCCTGAGAGCATTCGCAGTGTGGAAGAACCTTGCAGTTAGCAGCAAAGAAGATTACTGACGAACATACACCCCCTTTTGCAGTGTTAGCTGCAGTATTCTGCCATCTAAAGGTGCCATCGCCACTTTTCATGGCAGCTGAGAGAACTTGCGCATTAAGTGGGGGGGGGGGGGGGGGAGGCAGGGTTAGAGGTAGATGGGAAGATAAGGTGCCGATGGATGAAGGTTACAGGTGGATGAAGAGCTATAACCGTTCTATGATTCTAAGATAAATCACTCAGCCAAGTCCACTGAACTTCTCTGTCAGATAATAGTTGTCAGACAGAGTGAACTGTCACTTTGTTATGCAGATGGTTGAGATGAGAGAAGGTGAGAGCTCTCCACTTGACTCAGACAGAACTGTCAGCTGGTTATGGCCACAGTCAGAGACCCGGGTAGAGCAGATAACCTCACGGCTAAATCTCCAGAAACCAACAATTGCATCCCAGAGCAGGAACGCTGTTGACTCTAACATTGACTCCCAGTCATAAGGGCAAGGATATGAGGTCAATGGAAATATTAATCTTCCCGTATTTGGATCCTTACTTGTATGGTGTACTGACTATCGAATGTCATTAACTTGTCATCCATGTAGAGATTTCACCCTACCTCATCAGTTATAAGAATATTAAACTGTGATCAGTGGTATAATTGATATTCAATGCTCATTAATGTTAATTGACAATAATACATTGAAATGCCTGCATGACCTCATATAGTTGAGTACAGTAAACCTGTCTATTTATTTTGTGATTTGATGATACTGGTTAATTCTGAGCACATCTATTGTTATCTATTAATTGCTTGTACTCACAATGTTGTGATTTTGCAGAGGCAATAAAGAGCTCTTGGTGAGTGGCTTGTTGGCTGACATCTTTCTTGATTGTTTGGCAAGGAACATAAGAAACTAAGAAATTGGACCAAGTGGCATTTCTTTAATCCTCTCGAGGTGATTCCACCATTCAACAAGCTCATGACTGAGCCTTGACCAATTCCCACACTGTTCCTGTCCTTCCCTTAGCCTTTAGAATCGATCCATCTCTGCATTCAATGTACTCAGCAACTGAGCATCAAAGTTTCAATCAGATGGAGGAAGAATATTCTTGATATTGGGGGAACTCCAGAACCAGGAGTCACAGTCTTAAGAATAAGGGATAAGCCATTCAGGACTGAGATGAGGAAAACGTTTTTCACTCGGAGAGTTGTGAAACTGGGATTCTCTCCCACAGGAAGCTGTTGGGGCCAGTTCACGAGACATATTCAAGAGAGAGCTGGATGTGGTCCTTGCTGCTAAAGGGATCAAGGGGTATGGGGAGAGGGCGGGAGTAGCATACTGAGATTGCATGGTCAGCCACGATCATATTGAATGATGGTACAGGCTCGAAGGGCTGAATGGCCTACTCCTGCACCTATTTTCTGTGCTTCACTGTTCTCTTTTTTTCAAATGTTTGATTTTTTCTTTTAAATCTGTCATCACTATGCCTCTTCTCAAAAAACAATCTTTAACCTTATTGTCCTTGTGAACTATCATCCCATTTTCTGCATACATTTCTACATTATATTACATTCCTACATTTCCTTTTCAAATTTGCTAAATGGGGCTTGCCACCGAATTCTGTTCCGGGCTTTTCTGTTTGAATCCTTTCAAGCAGATTTCTGTCCGAGTCCTCAAACGGTTCTGTCAAAGTCACTGATGACATCCAAGTTGACTGTAATAAATGTCACTTTTCTGTTCCATGTCCTCCTTGACCCACCTATAGTCTATGACACGCTGACTCCCCCTCCACTTCCAGCACCTACAAACAAAGCAAGGAACAGGAGTAGGCCACTTGGCTCTTCAATCCTGCTCTGCCATTCAATAAGATTATGGGCTGACCTAATCTTAACCTCAGTTCGACATTCCTGCACCTCCCCAATTTTCCATGCCCTCGGGAATCATCTCCACTGTTGTCCAGCCATGGGTGACTACTGTCCTCAACTTCCATTTTTGTCCACTGAACTGAGAGTCACCTTTTCTTCCTGCTCCCACAGTGCTATCTCTGTGAAACATAACGATAGATCCTTGGATCTCTGCTTTTCCTGAGCTAATTGCAACTCCTCAGCGCATCACCTGAGAACACAGTGTAATTTTTAATGCCCCTCTCCTTTGCACCAATCAGAGATTAAACCAGTCTACTGGCAAGGTTGGTCTTGCATTTGACTCTGAGATGAATTTCATATTCAAGATAACACAACGTTTGCCTGTTTCCACTTCTGAAACGTTAGCCCAGCCTGAAACCGGTTGCTATTCTCTTGCTGCTGAAACTCTCATCCATGCCATTATTAACTGTGAAATCAACAATTCCAATGCATTCCCGACTGGTCTCCCACATTCCATAATCTTGAGGTCATCCAAAAAAGTCTGTTGCCTGTATTTTCCCTCACAGCAAATTCCAGTCTCCCTCGCTCACTAACCCACTCTGGCTCCTAGTCAAGCAACATCTACATTGGCATTTTTCTGTTCAATCCCTCAACTGCCTCTTCTCCCCTAATTCCAGTGGAGGTGATGACCGAGTGCAAGCCTTCACTTGGTCAGTGATCCAGACACACAGCAGATCCTCTGCTGCATCAAACAAAGAATAGGAAATGCAGGAGATCTCAAACACAACCAGAAATTGCTGATGAAACTCAAATCATCAGAATGAAGAGTCACTGGACTTGAAACATTAATTTTGCTTTCTCCTCACAGATGTTGCCAGACCTGAAGGATTTTGCCAGCAATTTCTGTAATCCTCTGGTAATGTGGGTTCAAATCTTGCTACAGCAAGTAGAGATATTTCTACTCAATTCATAAAATCTAGAATTGAAAAATAGTCTTAGTAATTGAGACCATGAAACCGTCACCAATTGTTGTAAAAACCCATCAGATTCTCAAGGTAAGGAAATCTGTCGTCCTTACTTGGTCTGGCCTACATGTGACTCCAGACCCACAGCAATATGGTTGATTCTTAATTGCCATCTGAAGTGGCTGAGTGAGACACTCAGTTCAAATATAATCAGAGATGGGCAGCAAAGGCTAGCCTTACCAGTGACACTGACATTCCTGAAAGAATAAATGAAAAAGAATGCCTTGACATAGGTAACATTTAGTAATTTATCAATCTCAGTCTTGAACATATGGTTGAGTTTCCACAGCTCTCAGGCAGAGAATTCCAAAGATTCACCACACTTTGCATGAAGAAATGTCTCCTCATCACACTCTTACATATTCAACCCTTTAACCTGAGGCTGTTTGAGGAGAAAGTGGGGATGCTGGAGATCAGAGTCGAGAGTGTGGTGCTGGAAAAGCACAGCAGGTCAGGCAGCATCCGAGATGCAGGAGAGTCAATGTTTCGGGCATGGGTCCTTCATCAGGAATGATGGGGCTTCTTATGTAATGATGATAATAATGATGATATTCCCGAAATGTCGACTCTCCTGTTCCTCGGATGCTGTCTGACCTGCTGTGCTTTTCCACCGCCACACTTTTCGACCCTGAGGCTGTGTCCCCTGGTTCAAAACTCCCAGCTAGCTGAAACTCTCGATCTATATCTACCCTGTAAAAGGTTTGTAATTTTATACACAATCAGCTTTCATGCTTTGAAATTCTAGAGGAACATTAGACAGTCTGAGAATCCCAGCAGTCAGTCTGGACACATCTGCTGCACTCTCTCCCTGGCAAATATCTCCACAAAGTTCCCAAGCACCTTTGGGCCTTTCACTCTGTAAAGCTGATATACAACTAAACGTTGCTGTTGCTGTGATCAAGAGTTTCCCAACTGGGGGAAACAGTTTCTTACCATTTATCCAGTCAAAGCCCCACTAGAAGTCCCATTTGCATGGGTGAGAGCATTTCTCATTCCTTTCCACTCCAGGGAGCAATAGGCTACTCCCTGAAGTGGCAGCTTCAGTAGCTAGGGCGGTACAGAAGGTGTATGGCATGCTTGCCTTTATTGATTGGGGAATTGAGTACAAGAGTCAGGATGTCATGTTGCAGATTTATAAGACTTTGGTTAGGGCACACTTACAGTATTGTGTTCAATTCTGGTCACCACCTTACAGGAAAGATGTGGAGGCTATGGAGAGGGTGTAGAAGAGGTTTACCAGGATGCTGCCTGGATTAGAGATTGTAAGCTATAAAGAAAGGCTAGAAAAATTCAGGTTGTTTTCTCTGGGGTGGTGGAGGCTGAGGGGAGAGTTGGTAGAAGTCAATAAAATTATAAAATGCATGGATATGGTTGACGGTCAGAATCTTTTTCCCAGAGGTGAAATGTCTAATAGTGCGGGGCATGCATTTAAGGTGAGGAGAAAGTTCAAGGGAGATGTGAGGGGCAAGTGTTTTACACAGAGAGTGGTAGGAGTCTGAAATGTGCTGCCAGCAGTGGTGGTGAATACAATAGGGGAGTTCCAGGGGCTTACGGATAAGCGCATGAATGTGCAAGGAATGGAGGGAAATGGACCAAGGGTAGGCAGAAGGGATTAATTTAATTTTGTATCATGATCTGTACAACATTATTGGCCAAAGGGCCTGTTTCTGTGCTGTACAGCTCTATGTTCAAGCTCTCTTAACTGGATAATTATCTTTATCCCAGGCACCCAGGCACCCAGGCTGGTGACCACTTGTTGCATTTCCTCTCGAACAAATCTCTCTTTCCTCAAGCATAAGACTAAAACCATATACAATCCTCCAAGTACAGCTTCAATAAACCTCTGCAGAATTTCTGTAAGATTTATTTACTCTAGTATTCTGATCCCTTTGCAATGAGTATGAAAGATGACATACCTTGAGGGCGAATTACTTCACTTTATAGCTTGTACATGTCCTAATCAGGTGACAGTGAATTCACAATCAATTTGAATGGGTTACCTGGAAAAGTGTTGGAGACCACACCTACTGCATCCCCCAAACTCGAGTATGTAGGTGATGCTGAGGCAATTGAGGGGGTCTCATGGATTTAAGCACTTTGTTGGTATCTTAGGGAAAGTGAGTCTAAACCCAGGCACCTTACTTTTTCGGAAGTCTTATTTGAACACAGGATGAAATCAGATATACTGCTGAAGTAGGCCATTCGATTACTCCAGCCTGGTGTATATGTTCCACTCCAACATCCTCCCATTTCCCCCTGTCTATATAGGCAAAGATGAGGACTGCAGATGCTGGAGATCAGAGTCTAGACTAGAGTGATGTTGGAAAAGCACAGCAGGTCAGGCAGCATCTGAGGAGCAGGAAAATCGACATTTTGGGCAAAAGCCCTTCATCATGAATGAAGGGCAGCATCCTGATGAAGACCTTTTGCCCAAAACGCCAATTTTCCTGCTCCTTAGATGCTGCCTGACCTGCTGTGCTTTTCCAGCACCACTCCCACCTACCTTCTCATCCTCATTCCCTCAGATATTCATCTAGCTTCCCGTTAAAATGTACCTCTTCCATCTCTTTCATCCACTCCCTGGAGCTGCACATTCTCACCACTCACCAGGTGAAGCAGTTTCTTCTAAATTCCCGACTGGATTTCATGGTGACCATCTTGTGCTGTCAATTTATGATCATTGTTTTTCCCAACACTAGGAAACGTTCTCTCTGTGTCCACTCCATCAGACCCTTCCAATATTTTAGAGAAGGTCATCCATCAGGAGCAAATCTATGTGGTGCCACATGAGTGATAAATAATTAAACAATTTCATTGTCAAAGTTCCAAGCTTAATGGGCTGTTTGCTATTTGTGCTCGATAATAGGTGAGTGTCCTGGCAATTAGTGCTGGTTGTAAAACGCTGAAGAGAAGTTTGGAGCAGAGGGACATGGAATGTTTTTCAAATCCTTTGTTTGTTTGTTGCTGTTTGTTCCAATAGCTAGCAGCTGAAGAAAGAGCGAGACTCCAAAAACTTGTGTTTTCAAATAAATCTGTTGGACTATAATCTGGTGTCGTGTGATTTTTGACCTTGTTCCAATGGAGGCAGATTTGGTTTCAGCACCATGGACAGTACCAGTGTGAGCTGATGGATGGTTGGAATTGAGGAAGGGATCATATCAGGTGCCAGGCCGGTTGAAGGAATACACCCCCACATTTTTTCCTTCCTTTGTGGGATGTCAATGTCGCTGGCAAGATCCTCATTTGACTCAAATCTTTAATTGCCCTTGGATGGAATGCCTTGCCATGCCATTTCAGAGGGCGGTTAAGAAATCGTTATGGGACTGGGTCACATGTAGGCCAGACCAGGTAAGGATGTCAGATGTCCTTCCCTAAAAGAAATGAGCTCAAATCCCATCATAATAAAAGCAAAATACTGCAGAAGCTGGAAGTCTTGAAACAAACACAGAGAACGTTGGAGAAACTCAGCAGGTCGGGCAGCATAAATGGAGGGAGAAACAGAATTTACATCAAGCTGCTTCAGAAACCACATGAACTGAAGTGGTTCTTGAAGGCAGCTCACAGGGCAATTAGGGATGGGCAATAAACACTGATCCGACCAGCGGCACTCACATCCCACAGAATAATAAGAAAATGTTGATAAATAGTGAAAAGACATTAATACTTTTTAAAAAGTCATTTGTGGAAGAACGATTCAACTCACTGGCCATTGAGAAGTTGGCATCAGAATGGGTAGCAAAGAGGGGGTAATGTGTCAGGGGTGCTGGAGTTTGGCATGATCACAGGGCCAGGATAGAAGGAATCTCCTGCGCATGTGCTTTGCTGAGACCTGAACCAAATTCAGCCTCATTGAAATAGAGTTAGGCTCCCAAATCTCTGGAAAGGTGGGAGATAGAATCACTCTTACCCCCAGAGTGAACCAGCAGCTGGGAGGGCTGGAGCTAGAGAGGGCCTGTCCATTCAGGAATGAGATTAAGGTTGGCCCAAGTGTTGTTAGCTGTCTGAGGGGGGAGGGAGGGGGGGTTCTCGTTTAAATTGTGGGTTCAGTTCCTGAAAGATGCTAATGCTAATTCAGGTCTCACAACACAACATGTGGGCAGCACAGTGGCTCATTGGTTAGCACTGCTGCCTCATAGCACCAGGGACCTGGGTTTGATTCTCGCCTCGGTGACTGTCTGTGTGGAGCTTGCACATTCTCCCTGTGTCTGCGTGGGTTTCCTCCAGGTGCTCTGGTTTCCTCCCACATTCCAAAAGATGTGCAGATCCAGTAAATTGGCCATGCTAACTTGCTGATAGTGTTAGGTGCATTAGTCAGGGGTAAATGTAGGGAAATGAGTCTGATTGGGTTACTCTTCGGAGGGTTGGTGTGGACTTGTTGGGCTGAAGGGCCTGTTTCCAAAACTATAGGGAATTTAATTTCAATTGAAATGACAAGTACTTGCTTTCATATAGAACAGAGAACAATTCAGCACAGGAACAGACCCTTTGGTCTACCAACATTGCACCGACACATGATGCCTTCCTAAAGTGAAAATCTTTTGCCTCTACATGGCCCTCTATTCACTGCCTATTCATGTATTTGTCAAGATATATCTTACATTGCTATTGTATCTGCTTCTAACACTTCCTCTGGCTGAGTATTCCAGATACTTATCACCCTCTGTATAAAATACCTGCTTCTCACATCTCCTTTAAACTTACCCCCATTACCTTAAACCTATATCCCCTCGTAATTGACATTTCTATCCTGGGAAAAAGATTCCGGCCAACCCTGAAAGTTACCACACAGGTGGATAGTGCTGTTAAGAAGGTATATGGTGTGTTAGGTTTCATTTGTAGAGGGATTGAGTTCCGGAGCCGCAATATCATGCTGCAACTATAAAAAACGTTAGCGCGGCCACACTTGGAATATTGTGTACAGTTCTGGTCCCCATAGTTCGGGAAGGATGTGGAAACATTGGAAAAGGTACAAAGGAGATTTACCAGGATGTTGCCTGGTCTGAAGGGAAGCTCTTATGAGGAAAGGCTGAGAGACTTGGGTCTGTTCTCACTGGAAAGAAGAAGGCTAAGGGGGGATTTGATAGAGACATACAAGATGATCAGAGGATTAGATAGGGTAGACAGTGAAATACTTTTTCCTAGGATGATGATGTCAGCTTGTACGAGCGGGCATAACTACAAATTGAGGGGTGATAGATTTAAGACAGATATCAGAGGCAGGTTCTTTACTCAGAGAGTGGGAAGGGTGTGGAATGCCCTACCTGCTAATGTAGTCAACTCAGCCACATTAGGGAGATTTAAACAATCCTTGGATCAGCACATGGATGATGATGGGATAGTGTAGGAGGACGAGCTGAGAATAGTTCACAGGTCGGCACAACATCGAGGGCCGAAAGGCCTGTTCTGCGCTGTATTGTTCTATGTTCTATGTTCTATTCATTCTGTCTGTGCCTGTCATAATTTTTAGATCCTGATCTAGTCTGGCCTACGTCTGACCCAGTGCTACATCAATTTCTTAACCTCCCTCTGAAAATCCATCAGGTCACTTCTTGTCTTTTGACATTTAAGTGAAAACAAGCCAAGTTTGTCCAACCTCTCCTCATAGTTAATACCCTCCAAACCAGGCAAATTCTTGCTAACTTTTCAGTATCCCTCCAAAGCCTCTGCATCCTTCTGGTAGTGGAGTGACCAGAACTGTACACAATGTTCCAAACCTACAAAATGACAGGCCAATGTTCATACTCTATGCCCTGATCAATGAAGGCCAGCATGCCATATGTTTTTTGACCACCTTATCCACTTGCATGGCCATTTTCAGGGAACTGTGGATCAGTACGCCTAGATTCCTCTGTATATTAATGCTTCTAAGTGTTCTGCCATTTACTGTGTGCTTCCCTCCTGCCTTAGACCTTCCAAGTGCATTACCTCACATTTGTCCAGATTAAATTTATCTGCCATTTCTCCACCCAAGCCTCTAGCCTATCGATATCCTACTATATCCTCTGGCAATCCTCTCCATTATCACTGCTCCCCTGATATTTGTGTCATCCACAAACTTACTAATCAGACCACCTACATTATTCTCCAATTCATTCATATATATTACAAAAAATAGGGATCCCTGCAGAACACCATTGGTCACACATCTCCACCATTTCATCTCTACTCTCTGTCTTCTAGGATCAACCTGGTTCTGCATCCATCTTACCAGCTCACCACAGATCCCCTGTGGCTTAATCTTTTGTATCAGCTTGCTGTGAGGGACTTTGTCATAGGCCTTACCAAACTTCATAAACTGCCTTCATCAATCACCTTTATCACTTCCTCAGAAAACTGAATCAAATCTATGAGACACAACCTTCCCTGCACAAAGCCATGCTGCCTATCATTAATAAGTCCACATCTTTCCAAGTATGAGTAAATCCTGTCCCTAAGAATTTTCTCCTGTAATTCTCTATCATTAATGTGAAGCTCACTGGCCTGTAATTTCCTGGATTATCCCTGCTTCCCTTCTTAAACAAAGGAACAACGTTGGTTATTCCCCAGGACTCTGGGTCCTCTCTTGTCACTAAAGATTTCATACAAGGCCCCAGCGGTTTTCTTAGCTGCCTCCCTCAGCATTCTGGGATAGATCCCATCAGGCACTGGGGACGTGACTACCTTAATGCTTTTCCAAACATCCAACACCTTTTCTTTTTTTATATTGACATGCCCCAGAATACCAAAATGCCCCTTCCGAGACTCACCATCCACCATGTCCTTCTCCTTTGTGAATACTGATGTAAAGTATTCCGAAGGACCTCACTCACTTCCTCTGGCTCCATGCATCAATTTCCTCCTTTGTCCTTGTGTACCCTTTCCCCTGCTACCCTCTTGCTACTTACATATGTATAAATAGCCTTGGAAGTTTTCTTTATCCTATTTGCCAAAGACATTTTATGTTCTTCTAATTCCTTCTTTGATTTCTTTCCTGTTATCTTTGCATTCTTCAAGGGCTCTATCTCTATTGAGTTTGCATTTTCTTTTTGATTAAGGTCTCAATTTTTCTTGTCATCCAAGATTCACGAATCTTAACATCCTTGTCCTTCATTTTCACAGGAATATGCTGGTCCTGAACTCTGATCAACTGTCATAGAGTCCTAGAGATGTGCAGCATGGAAACAGACCCTTCGGTCCAACCCGTCCATGCTGACCAGATATCCCAACCCAATCTAGTCCCACCTGCCAGCACCCGGCCCATATTCCTCCAAATCCTTCCTATTCATATACCCATTCAAATGCCTCTTGAATGTTGCAACTGTACAAGCCTCTACCACTTTCTCTGGCAGCTCATTCCATACGCGTAGATTAGATTAGATTAGATTAGATTACAGTGTGGAAACAGGCCCTTCGGCCCAATAAGTCCACACCGACCCGCCGAAGCGCAACCCACCCATACCCCTACATTTACCCCTTACCTAACGCTACGGGCAATTTAGCATAGCCAATTCACCTAACCTGCACATCTTTGGAATGTGGGAGGAAACCGGAGCACCCGGAGGAAACCCATGCAGACACGGGGAGAACGTGCAAACTCCACACAGTCAGTCGCCTGAGGCGGGAATTGAACCCGGGTCTCAGGCGCTGTGAGGCAGCAGTGCTAACCACTGTGCCACCGTGTCGCCCACCTGCCACCGTGTCGCCCACCTGCCACCGTGTCGCCCACCGCGTACCACCCTCTGTGTGAAAAAGTTGCCCCATAAATCTCTTTTGTATCTTTCCCCTCTCACCCTAAACCTGGACTCCTCGACCCTAGGGAAAAGACTTTGCCTATTTACCCTATCTATGCCCCTCATAATTTTGTACCCTTTCAAAAATTTCCACATGTCAGATGTGGATTTACACCCATTCCCAATCTACATTCCCGAGTTCCTGCCTAAAATTGTTTCCTCAATTTAGCACTTTCACCCTGGGGGCAACCCTTATCTTTATCCATAAGTAACTTAAAACTTACAAAACAACGCAGCATTTTTAAATGTTTTATTCTTTCAAGTGACGCCAGCAACATCAACACTTATTGTCCATCCATATTGAGAGAGCAATTAAGAGTTGCCCACATTGCTGTGGGTCTGGAGTCACATGTAGGCCACACCAGGTAAGGATGGCAGATTTCCTTCCCTAAAGAATGTTTGTGAACTAGATTGAATTTTACAGCAAACAGTATCAATAGCTGAGACAAATTTCAAGTTCAATAGCCTTTAATTAAATTTAAATTCATCTAATGTCATGGTGAGATTTGAACCCAATCCCCCATTGTTCTGGTCCTCTGGATTTCTAGTTCAGCAACACTGCCATCTTCACTTTACATAACTCTCCTAGGCTCTTGGATTGGGGATTAAAAAGGGAAAATGCTCAGAGGATTAAGCAGGATCAGGCAAAGAGAGAAAAAGCAGAGCTGTGTCTTAAGTCATGGCCATTCAGTGGAAGTCAAAAAGTTGGAGGAGGTATTAGTGAGTACAAAATGCAGAATGAGGGATCAGGGTTCTGAGGGGGAATGAAAAGGAGGGTGTGTAATCAGGTAGAAGCCAGGACTGATGAAATGACCAAAGGAATGGTGATGGTGCAAAGTGACAGAGACAAAGGGTCAGTTAGACTCAAAATGTCAGCCCTTTTCTCTCCTTGTAGATGCTGCCAGACTGCTGAGATTTTCTAGCATTTTCTCTTTTGGTTTCAGATTCCAGCATCCGCAGTAAATTGCTTTTATAAAGAATAAGAAGTCATTGTTTGTAGAAGAGGAGTTGTAATTATGACCTAAAGAATAATTATTACATACAATGATTTCAGTTCATATCCGATTGAGGATGGCCAGACAACCAAATAGGCATTAAATTCAGATAAGGAGATGACTGATGTCTATGTTGCTGCATGCTGGTCAGATAGAGGAAATAATGAAACAGGTGGTCTAATGTGTAAATACCTAATAATGACCACCTCCAGCAAGAGAGAATATAACCATCATCTCTTTGAATTTCAATGGCATTACTGTCTCTGAATCCCTCACTATCAACATCTTGGGTGTTACTATTGACCAGAAACTGAATTGGACTTGCCATATAAACACAGTGGCTATGAAAACAGGTCATACGCTAGGAATACTGCAGCGAGTAACTCACCTCCTGACTCCCCAAAGCCTGTCCACCATGTATAAGGCCCAAGTCAGCAGTGTGATGGAATACTCCCCATTTGCCTGGATGGGGACTGCTCCAACTACACTCAAGAAGATTAACACCATCCAAGACAAAGCAGCCCACTTGATTGCCACCACATCCACAAACATCCACTCCCTCCACCACCAATGCTCAAGTAGCAGCAGTGTGTACCATCTACAAGAGGCACTGCAGAAATTCACTAAAATCCTTAGGCAGCACCTTCCAAACCCATGACCACTTCAATCTCGAAGGACAGGGCAGCAGATACATGGGAACACCATTATGTTCAAGTTCCTCTCCAAGTCACTCACCATCCTGACTTGGAAATATATCGCTGTTCCTTTAGTGTCACTTGGTCAAAATCCTGGAATTCCCTGCCTAAGGGAATTGTGGTTCCGGATCAATGGCGCTGGAAGAGCACAGCAGTTCAGGCAGCATCCGAGGAGCTTCAGCAAAATCGACGTTTCGGGCAAAAGCCCTTCATCAGGAATTGTGGGTCTACCTACAGCACAGTGTTGACAGCGGTTTAAGAAGGAAGCTCACCACCACCTTCTCCAGGGCAATTAGGGATGGGGATAAATGCTGGCCCAGCCAGCGACTCCCACATCCCATGCAATAACTTGAATAAGTGGAAAAGTAGATAGATAGAGATCTAGATAAATTAATGAACACAGGAAAAGACAGTTTGAGTGCTGGACTGATCAATAGCAATATGTATTACCAGACAGTTAGATGTATAGGTTTGATAGAGAAATGGGTAGACAGCAAAGTAATGATATGGAATGCGAGACAAGCTATCAATCATGGCTGTTCCTGGCTTCTTTACAGCTGGGCATTAGCTGGCTCCTCTTATCTCATCCTGGAGCCAAATTCTATGGTTTGACGCAGTCTGACAGTCATTTCACACCCTTATTGTGGACACTTTATTTTATAACTTGCTCTCTGGAGAACTTTCTCAGAGGACTGCAGATGTTGGGCTGGAGAATGGGACTAGCTGGCTAACTCCAGCAGGAACCAGTACTGACACAATGGATCGAATGACCTCTGACTGTACTGCAAAGTTCTATCATTCATAGAATCCCTACAGCATGGAAACAGGCCCTTCAGCCCAACAAGTCCACACCAACCTTCGAAAGAGTAACCCACCCAGACCCGTTCCTCCTCCCCTATGTTTACCCCTGACTTTTAGCATGGCCAATTCACTTAACCTGCACATCTTTGGATTGTGGGAGGAAACCCACGCAGACACAGGAAGAATGTGCAAACTCCATACAGACAGTCACCCAAGGCTGGAATCGAACCCAGGTCCCTGGCACTGTGAGGCAACAGTGCTAACCACTGAGCCACCATGCCGTCCCATATTATCAGACAGTTCTATGATCCTATAATTTCTTTTAAGCATTCACATGCAAGGAAATGGATGTTACTGGTAGGACCAACAGTTTGGACCCACCTCTGTTGAGCAGATAGTGATGAGCCGGGACAGAAATCATTGGCCCCGTGCTGCCCCAGATCTGTGCTTCTAATCCCACCCCTGGCCTCTGACCTGAACTGAGGGACTCTTTGACCCCAGACCTGGATTATTGGCCTTGGATGTATCCCCATTGGCTGGGTGTTGGTAGAGATCCTACTCCAACCTGTACTCTACAACATCATCCCTGTGCCCAAGAAGGCTCATACAGTGTGTCCCAATGACTACCACCCAGTGGCCCTAAACATGATGGTCATGAAGTGTTTTGAAAGGCTGGTCATGACATTCATCAACTCCAGCCTCCCCACTCCTCTTGACCTACCAATTTGCCTATCGGACCAACAGATCCATGTCAGATGCTATATCACTTGCCCTTCACTCCTCCTTAGAACATCTTGACACCAAGAATAGCTATGCAAGAATCCTACTCTTGACTACAGTTCAGCCTTCAACACTATTATCCACTCAAGACTGATTACTAAACTTAGTGATCTTGGACTAAACCCCACTCTCTGCAACTGATCCTCAGTTTTCTAACCCACAGGCCACAATCAGTGAAGATTGGGGACAATATTTCATCATCACTAACACTCAACACTGGAGCAACCTAGGGGTGCGTACTCAGCCCCCTACTGTGCTCACTGTATACCCATGACTGCGTTGCCAAATACCAGACTAATGCCATTTACAAGTTCACTGATGACACCATCATAGTCGGGTCAAATTTCAGATGGTGACGAAACAGACTACAGGCGGGAGGTGGAAGACCTGGAAAAATGGTGCACTGAGAACAACCTAGATCTCAATGCTGTCAAAACCAAGGAACTCATTATTGACTTTCAGCGGGATGTTTCTCATGCCTCCCTACACATTAACAGCACAGAGGTGGAACAAGTGGAGAATGTCAAGCTCCTGGCAGTGGTCATCCACAACAAGCTTTCTTGGACACTTCATGTGGATGCACTGGTTACAAAGACCCAACAACGTCTCTTTTTCCTCAGGCAGCTGAGAAAATTTGGCATGATGGTGAATACCGTTATCAACTTTTATAAGTGCGCCATCGAGAGCATTCTGTCTGGATGTATCACTACCTGGTATGGCAACTGTACCATTCAAAATCAAAGACAGAGAATGGTGAACCTGGCCCGGACAATCACAAAGGCCAACCTCCCATCTAGAGAATCCATCTACCAGGCTCGCTGTCAAGGAAAGGTAGCCAGCATTCTCAAAGATCCATCCCACCCTGGCAATGCTTTTGGGGGGAAGGTACAGAAGCCTGAACAGACGCACCAGCTGGTTTCGTAACAGTTTCTACCCCACTGTTGTTAGAATATGACTGGACTCACAAACTCTTAACATTTGCCTGCACCTGTGTTTTTGTTTTTGCTGCTGTTTTACCTATTATTTACTTATCTATTATTAACCTGTGATCTGCCTGTATTGCTCTGGGTATTGCTCAAAGCTATTCACTGTGCCCTGGTACACATGACAATAATAAATTCTATTCAATTCTATTCTTTATGAACTGCTGCAGTCCATGTGCTGAAATCATTGCCTTATGGCCATTGATAAGATATCTTTTTTCCCAGTACAGAGGAACCTTGATTATCCGGTATTCGATTATCCAAATATCGGATTATCCGGCAACATCACAAGGTCCCGATGCCGGGCTAAACTACGCAATCCGGCATTCGATTATCTGGAATTTGATTAACTGAACAAAATATAGCACGTCCGTGTCCTTCGGATGATCGAGGTTCCTCTGTACAGAACAACCTCGATTATCCGAATGAGACGGGCAGCGAGTATTTTGTTCGGATAACTGATTGTTTGCATAACTGATTGTTCGGATAACAGATAACATTTTTATGGGACCTTGAGATCTTGTTTGGATAATCCGAATATCAGATGATTGATGTTCGGATAACCGAGGTTGTTCTGTATACATCCAATAAACCTTAAAACTATCTCAAATGTGTTTAGATCCTTCTCTGAAAAGGTTGTAACAAAAGGTCACTGAACTCAAAACGTTAACTCTGTTTCTCTCTCCACAGATGCTGCCAGACCTGCTGAGTTTCTCCAACAATTTCCTCTTTTTTTTGTGGAATCTCTACAGTGTGAAAGCAGGTTATATTGCTCATACTGAATGGACTCACAAACCCTTAACATTCGCCTGTACCTATGTTTTTGTTTTTGTGGCTGTTTACCAATTATTTAATTATCTATGCTACTTAACTATGGGATCTGCCTGTACTGCTCGCAAGACAAAGTTTTTCACTGTGCCTCTGTACATGTGACAATAAATTCAATTCAATTCAAATCCACACCACTGCTCCAAAGAGCATCCCACCCAGATCCATCCCATCCCTGTAGTCCTGCATTTCCTAGTGCTAATCCATTAGCCTTGTCTGTGGGAGGAAACTGGAGCACCCAGAGGAAACCCACACAGACACAGAGAGAATGTGCAACCTCCACACTGAAAGTCACCCAAAGCTGCACTTCAAACTCTGGTCCCTGGCACTGTGAGGTAGCAGTGCTAACCACTGAACCACTGTGCCTCCCAAAACATTTCAGATTTTCAGCATCCACCGTTCTTTGTTCATTCTTACCCTTACTTTTACATTCAACTCCTCCCATGATAAAGGATAGAAGAGGTTGGTTCAAAACTAAGATGAGGGGAAACCACTTCTCTCAGAGGGTTGTGAATCTGTGGAACTCGCTGTCACAGAGTGCAATGGAGGCAGAATCAATCAACAGATTCAAGAAAAAATAGATGTTTCTGATTAAAAGCGAGATAAAAGGCTATGGGGCAGCAGGCAGGAGTCGAGACCAGGATAAGATTAGCCATGATCATGTTAAAGGGCACAGCAGGTTGGAAGGGCTGAACTGCCTGCTACCATTCCTAATTCCTTTGTTCCTATGTTCCCATGTCCCTATAGCATCCCATTGCTCTTCTTGATTATGTGCCGTACCTGTGTGTTAACGTTCTGTGACTGATGCACCAGAATCCTTCTGTCTCTCAGCATTCTGTAGTCATTCTCTGTTTAACCAATAGTCTTCTTCAATTCCTGCGAACAGCATTGGTCACACTATTCCATTCTAAGTTATCAGGTAATCCAACTATATCATGGGACTAGTTTATGAGTTACAGGTGTGCACCTTCAATTATTACTTTCTGCTACAAAAATCCCCCAAAAGACACATAGTCAGGCAGCATCAGTGACTGACTAGCTCCAGGCCCTCTCAATATCTTTATTGGCTTACTTTCCTGATTAGAAGAATACAGAAATGACTCTCCCACTGAAGTACAATATTCAGATGTTCCAGTGCTCTAATTGTCTTTATAAATCATAACTTTCTCAGTTTGCATGGATTTCAGGTCCTTTGCTCAGATTCTTCTTCCTTCTTTTTGGAATGCAACTTTTGTTTTGTATCCCCTTAAGTATCCGTAGCTATTTCTCTATTGAGTTAACCTCAATTTATCAGTTGACTTTAGTTAGCTTTATTTTCATGCCCTCATAATAGCTTAATAAGTTTAAATATTGCTTTTAGACTCACTCTTGTCACCTTCAGAATGTGTGAGAGAGTGTGAGTGTGTATGTGTGCATGTGTGCTTGCGTGTGCTCGTGTGTGTGCGCATACATGTGCACATGTAGGTGAAATTTTGTGTGCATGTATGACCGTGTGTGTTTGTGATTTTGTGCATGTGTGTTAATGTGTAAGCGTGCTTGTGAGCATGTATGTTTGAGAGTATGTGTGTTAATGTGTATATGTATGCTTGGATGTGTCCTAGTGCGTGTGTAACAAAACAAAGATTGCTGTAGAAACTCAGCAGGTCTGGCTGTATCTGTGGAGAGAGAAACAGAGTTAATGCCTTGAGTCTGGTATGACTTCTTCAGAGTGCAAATGCAAGTGTGCTTGGGAGTGCTTGCATGTTCACATGCAGGTGTGTGACTGTGTGTGTGTGTGAGCCTGAGCCTAACTATGTGAGAGTATGTGTTAATGCATCTGTGTATGAGAATATGTGTCTTTTCTCCTGTGTGCATTAATATCTGTGTCAATATGATAAAGTGTGTGTTAGCGTGTGTTAAAGTGTGCATGCAACTTGTTAATGTGTGTGTTAACGTGTGTGACATGTTAATATGTGTGCGTTAGCAAGTGTTGAAGTCTGCATACCATGGTGTTAACTATGTTAATGTATGTGCCTGTGTGTTTTCATGTCAGACCTGTGACAGGTATGGCAGTGATCTCTTTTTCTGAAGTTAGCATCAGCTGACAGCCATTGTTCGGACTCAGGGAGCTGCGAATTGGCAAGGTAGAGCAGAAAGACTATTCGCTGTCAGGGGCGGAAAGGAGACAATGAGGGAGAAATGTGAATGACTGGGATAATGAACCCCACGCATTGTGCAGAAAACGGTCACTTCCTCCTACGGGATTCAGGAGTTTTTCCATTCAGGCTGTGAAGCATTTACTCATCCAGCTCTTGCCCATCAATTATTCAATCTTCATTGACTACAATGGAATAAAACTGTAAGAATTGCAGCCTGAGCTCAGATTAATCTGCTCTCACTTGTGTAATATGCAAAAGTCTTGGTCTCACAACTTCACCAAACAATCTCCTTTGAATATGTCTCAGTCTTTGCCTGCACACACCAGGATAAGGGGTTAAGTGTAATAGTTCAGCCTTATAAAGCTTTGGTTGGACCACATCTGGAGTCACACTGAGAGCTGCTCTGGCCACCACACCCCAGAAAGGAGATATTGACTTTAGAGAGAGTGCTGTGGACACCCCAGAAAGGAGATATTGACTTTAGAGAGAGTGCTGTGGAGAATTTAGAACATAGAACTTAGAACAGAATAGCACAGGGATGGGCCCTTCAGCCCACAATGTTGTGCTGAATTTACACTAATCTCTTGGGGTGGCACGGTGGAACAGTGGTTAGCACTGCTACCTCACAGCGCCAGAGATCCAGGTTCAATTCCCACCTCAGGCAACTATCTGTGTGGAGTTTGCACGTTCTCCCCGTGTCTGCGTGGGTTTCCTCCGGGTGCTCCGGTTTCCTCCCACAATCCAAAAATGTGTAGGTTAGGTGAATTGGCCATGCTAAATTGCCCGTAGAGTTAGATGAAGGGGTAAATATAGGGGAATGAGTCTGGGTGGGTTGGTGTGGACTTGTTGGGCCAAAGGGCCTGTTTCCACACTGTAATCTAATCTTCTGCCTACCAAATCTTTGTGCTTATCTAAAAGTCCCTTAAATTTCCCTATCATATCCAGATTCCTACCAATATCTGTGCAAAAAAACTTGCCCGTCACATCCCCTTTGAACTTTCCCCTGTCACCTTAAATGCATGCCCCGTAGTATTAAACATAGCAACTCTGGGAAAAAAATTCTGACCGTCAAACCTATCAGATTTCTAACGAGACTTCCCTCAGCCTCCTCTGCTCCAGAGAAAACAGTCAGAATCTTTCTAGCCTCTCCTTATAGCTCATACCCTCTAATCCAGGAAGCATCCTGGTAAACCTCTTCTGCACTCTCTTTAAAGCCCCCACGTCCTTCCTGTAATGTGGTGACCAGAATTGAATACAATACTCAAAGCATTTTGGAAGGAAACTTGGACTTCAGGGCTTAAAACATGAGCAAGGATTCCACAAACTAGCATCATATTCATTGGAGTTTAGAAGGTAATATGATCAAATGTTTTTACACATTAGTGGAAATTATTAAGGTAAAGACTTTTGATTTTTTTTCTGCTTTGTAAACCTTTGGACTGAAGTGAGAAAGGCTGTTTTATCCCAAGGATTTACAAGGATGGCTGCATGTTCTGAACATAAGGAGTTTGATACATATACTGAACTCTGTGTAGCTGTGGATTCCAGCAATCTGCAGATAAATTAGAGCTGAGGGGCTCTTTACAAATGAAGCTGATTGGATTGTGGACTATGAAACAATTATCAATGACAAAGGCAACAACATGATGATTGGTTGTCAGGGTGCTGAAGAGCTTGGGCTGTGAGCGAGACAGAGCGAAACTTAGCTTAGCTCAGAAGTGAAGCCAGCAGGTCTGCAGTACCCAGAAATTCTCTCTCAGTTTTCTGCAGTAAGCCATGTAAAACCAGAGCATAACCAGCTTATCTTTCCTTCAACAGTTAGTACAAGCTGTGACTCCGAATCGGAAAAGTCAGAAACCAGCCACCCCATGCCTCTTGCAAACCAGAGGAAGGATTTGGAAGAAGGGAAATGAAGGAGAAAATGTTGGATCTACAAAACCAACTTGAACAGATATTGTGAGCATAGACTTTGCAACTGTTTCCCGTCATTTATTTCTGAGTTGTGTGTGTGTGTGTGTGCATATGTGTGTGTGTGAGAGAGAGAGAGCAGTTTGTAAGGGGTTTGGAGTGTAATTTGCAGTGTTTACTCAATTTAGTTCAATTGTTTACCAGTAGCTAGAATCCAAAGACCTGTGATAAATCATGTTTACTTGTGAAGTGCAGAAACCTGGTCCATGATTTCTATCCAACCGAGTCTGAAAATCAAGTCATTTAGGGACTTTGCAATTTCTTCTTAAAACCTTTAAGTTTTGTGATGTCTCCAGGAATAGCAGAGCCTAAGTTCTTTGAGAAGGTGACCAACCAGGTAGATGAGAGTAAACCGGTTGATGTGGTGTAAATGGATTTCAGCAAGGCGTGCGATAAGGTTCCCCACAGTAGGCTATTGTACAAAATACGGAGGAATGGGATTGTGGAAAATATAGCAGTTTGGATCAGTAATTGGCTTGCTGAAAGAAGACAGAGGGTGGTGGTTGATGGGAAATGTTCACCCTGTAGTCCAGTTACTAGTGGTGTACCACAAGAATCAGCGTTAGGTCCACTGCTGTTCGTCATTTTTATACACGGCCTGGATGAGGGCATAGAAGGGTGGGTTAGTAAATTTGCAGATGACACTAAGGCCGTTGGAGTTATGGATAGTGATGAAGGATGTTGTACGTTACAGAGAGACATAGATAAGCTGCAGAGCTGGGCTGAGAGGTGGCAAATGGAGTTTAATGCGGACAAGTGTGAGGTGATTCACTTTGGTCGGAGTAACCAGAATGCAAAGTACTGGGCTAATGGTAAGATTCTTGGTAGTGTAGATGAGCAGAGAAATCTCGGTGTCCAGGTACACAGATCCTTGAAAGTTCCCACAGGTTGACAGTGTTTTAGCTTTTATTAATAGACGGATTGAGTTCCGGAACCAGGAGGTTATGCT
>NC_057711.1:2990634-3008069 GCF_004010195.1 Chiloscyllium plagiosum | reverse complement strand
GAGCACAAGGGGGCATAGCTTTAAATTGAGGGGTGATAGATATAGGACAGATGTCAGAGATAGTTTCTTTACTCAGAGAGTAGGAAGGGTATGGAATGCTTTGCCTGCAACGGTAGTAGTTTCGCCAACTTTAAGTACATTTAAGTCGTCATTGGACAAGCATATGGAAGTACATGGAATAGTGTAGGTTAGATTGGGTTCAGATTGGTATGACAGGTTGGCACAACATCGAGGGCAGAAGGGCCTGTACTCCATTGTAATGTTCTATCTTCTATGATTTTCAGCGCACTACCTCACTGAGGGGGTAACAATATGATTAGAGAGTAAAAACCTACTTTCACCGCTTATGGAGTCTAGGATTAGGATCAGAGATTAAAAGCTTTTCTTTATGGGAGTGGAATGAGGAACATTTTCTTGCATGAAGGGATGGAAATATTTGGAACATTTACACAAACAACAGTGGATGCTTAATCAGTCATTGGTAAATCAGAAATTGATCAATTTTTGTAATGTGCATTAAGGGATAAGGGATAAGGCAGGTATACAGTGTTTGGTCACTGATTAATTATGATGTCAATGAACGATACAACAGGCTAAGAGGCTGAATAGTTTTCTTCTGTTGCTTTGATTCCGTCAGCCCTGAGTTGTGGAGGCTCGGGTTTGGGCTGTGAGATACTGGTTGGTTATCCAGGAGGCTCCTCACCTCCAGTGGGCCTGAGTTACCATCCTGGCTCCCTCCGGGTTGTTGGAGTGAACAGTGACATCCCATGACCATGTGCTCCAGGAGTGTCTGTCTCCGGTGCACATTTAACAAAGTGGGGGGAGGGGTCCTGTAGGACAATACCATCCACTGGAGCTCACTCCAGAATCCCCACACCCTCCCCACTCCTCCAATTTTCATGACTGATCTACATCTGAATTCCATCAATCCCCAGATCTCTATTCCTTACTGCCCTTACCTGAACAAAGATCTGTCACTCCCGTTGAGCCCACACTAGCCTTCTGAAGTGCATCCCACCCAGACCCATCCCTGTATCCTGCATTTCCCATGGCTAATGCACCTAACCTGCATATTCCTGGACACTACGGGCAATTTCCCATGGCCAATCCACCTGACCTGCACATCTTTGGACTGTGGGAGGAACCCAGAGCACCCGGAGGAAGCCCATGCAGACAGGGGGAGAATGTGCAAACTCCACACAGACAGTCACCCCAGGCTGGAATTGAACCCCTGGTCCCTGCTAATCACTGAGCCACCCAGTTACAAGGAATTCACTTGTAAGGGGAATAGAGAGGTGTTTCTGTGGCTGCAAATGAGAACCAGCCATGGTGTAATAAACCTGGTTATCCACTCACCATCATTCGTTGAAACCCCAATGGGTACAGGCCCAAACTGCTCAACCTTTCCACATCAAGTACTGCCTGTCTCGGGAATGGGTGGGTAAATGTAGTTTGGATCATCCCAGAAAAGCCTCACTGCACCCATCCCTGATTTGTCCTTACTGAGACACAGCTGCCCGACTCTGTACAGCTCTAATAGGATTCCCAGCCCCTTGTACTTGACAACAGTGAGTGATCTTTACCCATCCACTGGTCCCTACCATTCCATAGGTACAGCTATCAACATCAAGAGGAAGAGAGCACTGAGCTAAAGTGAATTGCTAAAAGATCAATAGTGATGTGAGAAAAAGCCTTTTAACCCAGCGAGTAGTTAGGGTCTGGAATGCACTGAAAATGTGAGGGAGGCAGGTTCAAACTAGATATTCAAAAGGGCCATTGGATGGTTATTTGGATAGAATTAGAGCACAGGGATGGGGGGAAAGGCAGGAGTTTGGCTCTAAGCAATATAAGCAGAGCAGGCTCAATGGGCTGAATACCATTGTGTTTCTGTGATTCCTTCGGATGGCTGGCATGATTACAGGGCTCACATTTAGTCTCCAAAGTTATTCAGTGCACTCAATGTTTAAATGAAACAAATAGATGATGTTTTTGAAATGAAAACCAGATCTCTGTCATTTCCTCTGACTGTTTCTGCCCCCTCAGCCCCAGGACAATGTACAGACTCACTGCCACTGTTTCTGCCCAGGATGTTGGACTGGGTTTGAATACTCTCCGCAGTCATTAACATCAGCGAGACGCTACATTAACTGCAGAGCAAGCTGACAGCGTCAGAGGCAACACATGGAGCTCCACGTCAGAAGCAGTTTGTGCAGAGATCTGTCTGAACACATGTGCAGTCAGTGTGCCTACTTCATGCCACTTGCTAATAATGACTTACCAATTCAATTCAAACTTTTTAGAATAGCAACTTCATTCACTTCACCACTAAAGGCTTTATTAAAGCCATCTCATGGTCCAGGCTTTTGAGAATGCCTCAGCCAATACACTGACTGAACATACCAGATCAAATTGCAGGCACTATATTAATGCAGCTCACCCCTTTGGTGGATTCATTTAGTTATCTCTGTCTCCATTTGACAGAATTTGTTTGATTGAATATGTGCTCTCTCTGTCACTTCCCTTCCTTTGTCCATGTCTCTCTCACTGCCTGTTTCTTTCCTTCTCTCTCTCCCTCTCATTCTCCCCTGACCTGTTTTTCTCTTGATTTCTTTGTTTCTGTCTCTCACTCCATTCCCTCCCTCCTCCCTCAGCTCTGATGTGTTTATTTATTATTTATTCACAGGATGTGGGCCATTACTAACCAGGTCAGTATCTTCTACCCTAATTATCCAGAGTGCAGTTCAGAGTCAGCCCCATCGCTGTCGGTGTAGTATCTGACATAAGCAAGACCAGGTAAGGACAGGAAATTTCCTTCTTTAAAGGCACCAATGAATCCAGAGAGCTGCTTTTCCCCATAATCTGTAATAGTTTCATGACCTTCATTAGACTTAATCCCAGATTTTTATTGAATTCAAATTACACTATTTGCCATGATCAGATTTGAACCTAGGTCTCCAGAACATTACCAGGGTCTCTGGATTAATAGTTTAGTGATAATACATGCTGTCTCTGCTCTGCCACTCTGTCTTTAGCTGTCTGTCTTTATCACTCGTCCAGTCTCTCTTTCTGTCTCCCTCTCTTTGCCCTTGTCCCTCTGCTATTATGTCCCTCTGCTATTATGTCCCTCTTTGTCTTTGTCATTATCTTTCAGTGTTTCTCTCTGTTTCATACTCAAACTCTATCTCTCTTTTTCTCTCTCTCTGTCTCTCTCTCTTTCTCTCTCTCTCTGTCTCTCTCTCTCTTTCCCTCCTTGTCTCTCTGCTCTGTCTCTGTCTGGCTGTCTGTCTCTGTCTCTCATTCAGTTCCTTCCACTTTCTCTCTCTCTGTTATCAACCAGCATTGCTGACCCAAGTCACCTTGGATTAGTTATGCCCTGGTGTCTGTGTTCAGTTTCTAATCTCTCTGACCCACAAGATAAGGCCGATGGCTCCTCAGTTCAGTGTCCCTCACTCTCTGTGGCTCTGCCAGATGGTTAGCCAGTGGTTGGTGCCTCTGTCCAGTTCCAGAACATGACCAACCACAGCCGGTAATTGGCCTGATGCCTCTTTCCCACAGTGACGGGAATGTTGTGGGAGAATATCTGATTCCCCGGGTTCCAATAAAGACAAAAGCTGCAAATACAGGTACTAGAACATTAAAGCTGAGCGAACGGAAATCAGAGTCACTCTGTAGAGTTGGAAAGTCAGGCCAAGTAAAGATGAACAGGGAGCGTCTCTCTCTCTCTCTCTCTCTCTCTCATTCACTCACTCTGTACAATTCCGATGTTTGGATGAGGAACCACTGACTGGAAATTCTGATAATGTCCGCTGCTCAAGCTGTTGGCAAGAAAGGGACCATCCTCTCGGACACCTCCTATGACCATCAGAGGCAATCCCTCACCTCACCAACATCATGTTTACTCCCACCTTAAGCCAAAACTGCCTCCCCCACCTCTCACCTCCAGCTGCATGCAGTCCCAGAAGTGGCCACTGAACCCAGGGGGTGCTGCTCAGACCTGAGATCCACCTGCTGCTGATGGACCATGAACTCTCAGGGAATGGACATCCTCAGGGAAGAGGTGGGTATCACAGAGTCACAGAGTTTTTGCAGCACAGAAGGCCCTTCACCCAATTGTGTTTGTGCTTGTTCTCAAACATCCAGTCCCATATTACAGCATTTGGCCCATAGCCTTGTATGCTATGGTGCTTTAAATGCTCATCTAAAAATTTCTTAAAGGTCTTCAGGGTTCCTCCTTCCACCACCCTTTTAGGTAGAGAGTTCCAGACCCCGCCATTCTTTGGGTGAACTTATTTTCATCAATTCCCCTCTAAACCCCTTGCTCCTCACTTTGAAAGTGTGCCCCCTAGTTAGTGAACCCTCTGCTAGAGGAGAATGTCTATGCCCCTCATAACTGTGTACATCCCAGTCAGATCCTCCCTCAGCCTCCTCTGCTCCAAGGAGATTCTCCAGTCTCTGGCTGAATCACTCCAGACCAGACAACTTCTGGTAAATCTCCTCTGCCCTTCTTCCCCGCCTCCCGCCCCCCCCTAAGGACAATCATATCCTTTCTACAGTGTGGCAACCAGTACAACAGCCGTGGCCGAGCTAATGTTATATCCTGTATAAAATGCTTGACTAATAAAGATAAGTATTCATATACCTTCTTAACCATCTGTCCTATCTACATGTGAACATATGAATGAGGAACAGGAGTAGACCATTCGGCCCTTCAAGCCTGCTCTACCAGTCAATAAGACTGTGGCTGATCTGACTTTAACCTCAACCCTACATTCCTGCATATCCCTGACAATCTTTCACCATCTTGGTCATAAAGAATCTAACTACCTCTAAACTCCAGAGAGTTTTTATTAGAATTAGAAACCCTGCAGTGTGGAAACAGGCCCTTCGACCAACAAGTCCACCAAAACGACCCTCCAAAAGTAACCCACCCAGACCCACCCCCCTCTACATTTACCCCTGACCAAAGCACCTAACTTACACATCCATGAACACTATGGACAATTTAGCATGGCCAGATGACCTGTACATCTTTGGATTGTGGGAGGAAACCAGAGCACCCAGAGGAAACCCACGCAGACGCGGAGAGAATGTGCAAACTCCACACAGGCGGTTGCCCAAGGTTGGAATTGAACTCGGGTCCCTGGCATTGTGAGGCTTATACTACTCAATCCTTCTTCACACAAGACATGACTTTTATCTCTGGAATCAATCTATCAAAGCCTTTCTGAAATTCCTCAAATGTAAATATATTCTTCCACAATAAATCTCTTGAAAGAAAGTACGTATTTTTAAAAAATGTATTTACTATTTCTCTGTCTTTCCCAATACTGACTGTGATGGGATTTGTACTGTATGGCAGATTTCACAGCCTATCATTATCACAGTGTGGTACTTGTCAGTTCACAATTTGATTGACAAGTCAAAGAGGGTGCAATATTTTTGATGTGGCATTAAGAATACAGATGTAGAGGGTCCAATTAATGTTAACAACAAACCCCTCCCCCCAACCCACATCCACCCCATCTCCACCCCATTACCCAAAACAAAAGTTAAAATATCTCTGACACTTTCTCTTCGGTTGGGTTTTTGGAGTTGGGAGCTTTCTATGCTCTCCTGAATCCAGAGCCAAAAGTCAGATTCTGTAATCAATTCTTTATCAAAAAGGTGGGTTATGAGGACATCCTAAAAGACAACTTGTGTGTGTGTGTGTGCATGTGTGTGCATGTGTGTGTGTGAGAGAGAGAGAGGTTTAGGAAGTGAAATCCAGAGATTAGGAATTTGGGTCACTGAAGCCTTTGTCTAGAGATGAAAATTGCAGATACACAAGAGGCCAGGATGAGAGGCGTGTAGAGATTTCAGGATTGTAGAGCTGCAGGAGGTTATACAGATAGGGAGAGGCTGAGGCTTTGGTAACATTTAAAATCAAACAAGAGAATTTTAAAATTGCGATTTTGCTCAATTGGGGGTCAATGTTGTTCAGCAACCACAAGGAGCAAAGTAGGAATGGGACCTGATGTGAGTTAAGACAAGGCAAGTGGAGTTTTGGATGATCTCAAGTTTACAAAGAGGAGTTTGCAAGAGGCTAGTCAGGAGAGTGTAGGAATTGTTGAGACTAGAGGTAAAAGCATGAATGATGTATAAGAAGTGAGAGCAATGCATTGGATGGAATGTGCTGTCAAAACACAGAGCTCTTTAATCGGATCTGGGAGCAAGATTTAGTTCAATAATGCAGCTTTATCTCCATTTAGACACTATTCATACTGAGTTTCTGCTCTGCTGTATGTTGTGTTCCCTGGGGAGCTGAGAATGCCAGGCGGCATTTAGTCCTAATGCTGAGAGGAGAGAAATAGCTTTCAAGAGGAGTTGATCTCCTAATGCTTTCTAAAAGCAGCAGGAAGCCGCTCGAGTTTAATTTATAACAGGGGCTTTCAAGGGAAATGCATCCAGAGAGTCAGGAGGCACAGACTGGAACAATGTGCAATAAAATTATTAACATCTCTGCCTCCTGTCGTCCAGCACTGAGTTAATCTGTCTCTCGATATCTCCAATCCCTTTCCCTGAGATTGGAACTCTTAATACAATGCCTGTATCGTGTTTAACAAAGCACTGGATAACATCTCCCACTCTCCCCACTGTGAATAAAAACATCATAGCTATTCCACTCCAAGGCCCTCTCCAAGAGCATTACTGTTTGGAAAGATAATTTGCATGTAAAGCAACATTTTATGCAGATTTATCAAGAATGTACCAGAGCTAAGGGCCATGAGCTATGATAAAAGATTGGATTGCTAGGTTTTTTATTCATTCGTGGGACATGGGCGCCATTGTCTGGGCCAGTCCTTATTGCCCAGAGGGAAGTTAAGGGTCAACCACATTGCTGTGGGACTGGAGTCACAAGTAGGCCAAACCCATTAAGGATGGCAGTTTCCTTCCCCACAGGGCATTAATGGACCACATGGGTTTTTACAACAATTGACAATAGTTTCAGGGTCATTGTTAGACTCTTAATTCCAGACTTTTATTGACTTCAAAATTCCAACAACTATCACAGCCGGATTTGAACCTGAGTCCCCAGAACATTAGCTTGGTCTCTGGTTTTGTAATTTAATGGTTGGTTTCCTTGGAGCAGAGAAGGCGATGAGGTGATCTGATAGAGCCGTACTGGGTTATAAAGGATGTAGATAGGCTGCATAGGAAAGCAAATTTTCCATTAGTGTAGGGGTCAATAACCGGAGGAGAAAGTGAGGACTGCAGATGCCAAAGATCAGAGTTGAGAGTGTGGTGCTAGAAAAGCACAGCAGGTCAGGTAGCATCTAAGGAGCAGGAAAATCAACGTTTTGGGCATAAGCCCTTCATCAGGAAGGGCTGATGATTCCTGATGAAGGGTTTAGTCCCAAAACGTCAATTCTCCTGCTCCTCAGATGCTGCCTGACCTGCTGTGCTTTTGAAGCACCACACTGTCTATAACCAGAGGGCAGAGATTGAGGAAGAAGTAGAAGGATAAAAGGAGATTTGAGGGGAAATGTTTTTGCTGATAGGGTGATGAGAACCTGGAACTCATTACCTGAAAGGGTGATTGAGTCAGAACCTCATGAAACATTGAAGCAGTGTTGAAATATTCCCTTGTATTGACACAGCTTCCAGGGCTCGAGGCAGAAAGCTGGAAAATAGAATTTGTGTCGTCAGATCTTTGATGGGCACAGACTCCATGGGCCAAATGGCCTCCTTCTTAGTTTGAGTCTTTGATCGAAAATGGAAATAGAAAATGCCAGAAATACTGTGTGGGTCTGCCAGAGAGAGAGAGAGAGAGAGAGGAGTTGGTCACAAACTCTGCTCAAAGAAAGGAATGTTTTTTTTAGAACCTTTCACAATCTGGGGATGTCCAAAAGTGCTTTGGAGCTAATGTCTCAACTAGTGCAATGCAGGACAGGCAGCACTCCATCTGTGCACAGCAAGACTCCATAAGCTGCAATATCAGTAGGATACACATGATACAGTTTGTTTGATAAGTATTGATCTTGGATCTGATAGGTACACACCATGTATTCTTTGATTAGATTAGATTAGATTAGATTAGATTAGATTACTTACAGTGTGGAAACAGACCCTTCGGCCCAACAAGTCCACACCGACCCGCCGAAGCGTATACCACCCAGACCCATACTCCTACATTTACCCCTTCACCTAACACTACGGGCAATTTAGCATGGCCAATTCACCTAACCTGCACATTTTCGGATTGTGGGAGGAAACCGGAGCACCCGGAGGAAACCCACGCAGACACAGGGAGAATGTGCAAACTCCACACAGAGAGTCGCCTGAGGCGAGAGTTGAACCCTGGTCTCTGGCGCTGTGAGGCAGCAGTGCTAACCACTGTGCCACCGTGCCGCCCACAAACAGTCTGACAGACTGTTTGAGTGATTTGGGTTTTTCACCACTCGATGCATGCATTTGCCTGTGTAGTGTCTGCATTATCAGACGCTATCTGGACATTGAATAAACTGAAAATAGTACTTATTGTATCAGCGATTGCTGCACTCATTGTGTTGCTAAGTTGCCAATCAATAGGAAACTTAGACAGGTAATCCATCACAAGAACCTAGTCTTCCTGAGCTGTGAATACATCTGTTACTACATTTGATCAAGGAGTGGATGGTGTGAATGTAGATGCTCCCTGGGTTGCTGGGATTGATACAATTAACATTGCCTCACTGAAATAACTGCACAGAGGCTGGTATCCCAGTACCAAGTAACCCTATATTTACATCATAGAATCCCCACTGTGTGGAAGCAGGCCATTCAGCCCATCAAGTCATACCAACCCACTGAAGAGCTTCCCACTCAGACCCACCCCATCCCTGTAACCCTGCATTTCCCATGGCCAATCCACCTAGCCTACACATCACCAGACACTACAGGATAATTTCCCATGGCCAATCCACCTAGCCTACACATCACCGGACACTACAGGATAAATTCCCATGGCCAATCCACCTAGCCTACACATCACCGGACACTACAGGATAATTCTCCATGGCCAATCCACCTGACCTGCACATCACCGGACACTACAGGATAATTCCCCATGGCCAATCCACCTGACCTGCACATCTTTGGACTGTGAAGGAATCCGGAGCACCCGAAGGAAACCCACACCGACACAAGGAGAATGTCCAAAATTCACACAGTCACTCGAGGTTCTGAATCTCCTGTTAATGTCGGTCAGCCAGGGGTTCCTGATTGGCCAAGGTTAACAACCCCAACCAAGGATCTCATAATCAATGCGATCCACCTGGTTACAATCACTACACTCACATGTATTCACATTCACAACCATTAACAATCCTGAACCATCTCTGACCAATATAGACTCACATGCCAGCTTTCCTGTGCGTTAAATTCCATTGTGTAACATGGACATGACAGCGTGGTTCAATTTTCTTTGTATTAGGGTATGCTAGCCCTCGAAAGTGGCTTGTGCAGGGATAACATTGGCATGGATTGTAGATTGTTTGGCCAACAGAAGCAGACAGTGAGCTGAAATGGGTTTTTTACACGTTTGCAAGATTTTAATGAGTCATGTGCCAAGGGGTCAGTGCTGGGACCTCAGCTGTTAACAATCTATGAAAACACTTTAGATGGAAGGTGTGCTTGCCATATGTGCTGATGACACAGAGACAGGGAGGAAAAAAAGTTGTGAATAGAACATAAATGGGCTACAAAAAGATACAGAAAGGTTAAGTGAGCAGCAAGGATGTTGTCAATTGACGCATAATGTCAAGCTGTCCATTTTGACAGGAAGATCAATAAAGAAACATATTATCTAAATGGTGAGAGGTTGCAGAGCTCTGAGATACAGAGATCTGGGTATCCTGGTATATGAAGCTCAGAAGGTTAGTATACAGACACAGCAAGTAATCAGGAAAGCTATTGAATGTCAATGGCTTACCATAAGGGGATTGAATGAGAAGGCATCGAGGTTATTCTTCAGTTATATAGGGCATTGGTGAGACCCCAGCTGGGGACTCTGCATGGTATTGGTCACCTTATTTAAGGAAGGCAGTCGAGAGAAGGCTTAGTAGACTAAGAGCTCAAATGGAGACATATTCTTATGAGGAACTTTGGACAGAGTTGACTTGTATCCAAAGTTACAAAGAGTCAAAGATGACTTGATTGAAACATAAAGCCCTTCGAGATCTTGACAGAGTAAATGTGGAGAGAAGGTTACCTACAGTGGGAGAGCCTAGTACTGGGGGTTGCTGTTTAAGACAGATTGAGCAAATTGTTTTTTGTCTCAGAGAATCGTGAGCCTTTGAGACCCTCTTTCTGAAAAGGTGGTGGTAGCAGAGTTCTTGGATATTTTTAAAGCAGAGGCATTTGGGATCTTGTTAAACAAGGGGCGAAAGATTATCGAGAATGCAGATTTGAGGTTACAAACAAATCAGCCACAAGATATTATCCTTGAGAAAATGCTGAAATGTAGCCTGACCTGTTTATCTCTAAAGTTTTCCAGGAGATCATTACCAGTTTGGGCTTAAAACAATTAGGTCACCCGTGTATCATCGGCAAACAGGGATTTTTGGAGAGATCACACCACACCAAAACATTTCGAAGACATCCTGTCCCCAGTCCCTACGGAATTAGGATGAAGCATTTTTTTTTGTATTTTTTTTTATTACCAGAGATTGCCCAAATAAATCTCCTCCATTTCTTCCATTCAAATTGGTTTATGGTCATGAGATACATGAGACTAGTCAGCAGATATTATTGAATATCAATCTGAAGAGGAATCATGAAATGACAATATCAATCCCAATTACCAAAGCTCCCTGCTTAATCAATTATAGTTGGCCAGTTTAGTGAGAAATCTGCCAAAAGTGAATATGATACATTTGAGTGTAACTTATCCACGACATGCTATTGGACAAGGACAATCATTGGCAAGGGCAGCAGAAGTGAATAGTATTCTCTAATAGAACTTCCTGTTCTGAAAATGAAATGAGAAATCATGATTTTTAGGAATGTATGGGTTTTACTACAAATTTGTGAGTAATTGCAGCACAATCGCTGTACCAAAACCCAAGGCTGACAAGTCACTGCAGCACTGAGAGAGTGCTGCGCTGTCAGAGGTCCTGTACTTCAGCCTTGTCTATCTACTCAAGTGAATGTATAAGATTCCATGGACACTGTTTCAAAGAAGGGGTTTTGATACCATCACCTTGATAACTGGTTATGACCTCTCTACCTTAATTAGTTTGTACTGTTTTGGATTACTTTGGTTAGACCCTCAACATGTGACTCTTATACCTACCACGTGCTTCCAGTCATTAGGTTTGTCTCCTGCACCACCTTATTTTTGTTTTTTTTGTAATTATCTCCCTGCCTCACTTAATCGGATTATAGGTCATCCCTTCACTTGTTATTCACTTTACTCACTCCATCTGACACATTTGGTCACCTGCAGAGACCTTTTATTCAGCCCGTCAACACTCCACTCACAATTTGTATGATATTTTGATCTCTCTGGTTATAAGGTCCATGCTTGGGTGCTCTCTTTGCTTTACTTGATGAAGGGGCAGTGCTCTGAAAGCTTGTGATTCCAAATAAACCTGTTGTTGTGTGACTTTTGACCAAAGAAGGGCAGATAGTCCGTGATGTCTGAGCTGATATGTTGCTCAGGCAACAGTGTGAGAAAACAAATTATTTGACTGTTAGCACATTGCTGTTTGTAGGATCTTCCTCTACACAGGAAACACCTCAAAAAGTGTTTCATTGACCATGCTTTGAGATGTTCGGTGGTGGAAAGGCACTATTTAAATGCAAGTCTTTCTCTTTTATTTTAAATGTGGTAAGAGTTTTGTTACTTGTTGACTTTGAAAGCCTCATGAGCACAGCTCTCTCCACACATAGGTCAGAGGTCATACAACACAAGGTTATAGTCCAACGGGTTTATTTGAAAACACAAACTTTCAGAGTGCTGCCTCTTGGTCAGGTGAAATGATGAAGGGGCAGCACTCTGAAGGCTGGTGATTTCAAATAAACCTTTTGGACTATAACCTGGTATTGTATGACCTCTGACTTTGTCTACTCCAGTAAAACACTGGCACCTCCACATCATGGCTTCCACAAAAGGGGGTACAGCAATACCCTCCAAAGACTGAATGTCCACATTTTGGAAACAGTGTCAAACAGGAATGGTGCCTCCCCTGCTCCTGTATCAGCACAAACCCTTCCCCATAACCCCCACCCTTTCCCGTGAAGACACAGGGATTCGGGCATTGACAGGGCTGGATTGAGAATCTTCACCCACATCAGTCAGCTCAGAGGCTGAACTGTACAGACAAGAACATCAGCAGGTTTCCATGGAGATCGTGAAAAGAGGAGACTCTGTCTCAGCGAGCGGCCTATGTTATATTGCTAACAGTCAGGATCAACTGTCCTACCTCGGCTGACCACTATTTATTCAATACCAATCGGATTTGAATTGTTATTGCAGCTTTTTGTTGTTTGCTCATGGGATGTGGGTGTTGCTGGTTAGGCCAACATTTATTGCCCATCCCTAGTTGCCCCTTGAGAAAGTGGAGGTGAGCTGCCTTCTTGAACTGCTGCAGTCCACGTGCTGTAAGTAGACCAATAATGCCCTTAAGAAGGGAATTCCAGGATTCTACTTACAGTGTGGAAACAGGCCCTTCGGCCCAACAAGTCCACACTGACCCTCCGAAGAGCAACCCACCCAGACACATTCTCCTACACCTAACACTACGGGCAATTTAGCATGGCCAATTCACCTAACCTGCACATTTTTGAACTGTGGGAGGAAACCAGAGCACCTGGAGGAAACCGACGCAGATACGGGGAGAATGTGCAAACTCCACACAGACAGTTGCCTGAGGCAGGAATCGAACCTGGGTCTCTGGCGCTGTGAGGCAGCAGTGCTAACCACTGTGCCACTGTGCCGCCCAGCAACACTGAAGGAACAGTGATATATTTCCAAATCAGAGTGTTGCAGACTATCAGGCCCGTTCAGAATTTTAACTGTGTAAATGCGATCACCTCTCATTCTTCAAAGCTCCAGAGAATACTGATCCCATTTACTCAGCTTCCCATCATCCTTCATCTCAGGGAACAATCTCGTGAATATCTCCTGTATTTCTTCCAATGCAAGCACACCCTTTCTGAAAGATGGTGAATAAATCGGCACACAGCATTCCAGATTAGGCCTCACTAAAGCCTTGGACATTTGTGGCAAGGCGTTTTCACTTCTCTACTCCCATTGCCTTTCAACAAAGGCCAACATGCAATTTACCTTCCTGATTGTTTCCTGTACGTGCAAGATGACTTTCTGTGCTCCATGAATGGGAATACCCGAGTCTCTCTGACCTTGCCTTTTAAAAGCACTTTTTGTCCTTTCCTCACAGCTTACTTTCCCACCTTTGAATCATCAACAAATGTAGACATATTACTCGCTATCTCTTCATCTAATTCATTGATGTAAATCATAAACAAATGACACTAAGTCTTGTGCCATTCCAATGAACCATAGAATCCCTACTGTGTGGAAGCAGGCCCTTTGGTGAACTGAGTCCACACTGACCTTTCAAAGACTATCCCACCCCAGACCCATCCCTGCATTACCCATGACTTATCCACTTAGCCTGGACATCCCTGGACACTATTAGACAACTTTGAATCATGGCCAGTCCACTGAACCTGCACATCAATGGTCTGTGGGAGAAAACCGGAGCACCTGGATAAAGCCTACACAGTCACAGGGGGAATGTGCAGACTCGACACAGGCAGTTGCCTGAGGCTGAAATCGAACACAGGGCCCTGGCACTGTGAGCCACCGTGCCACCTCCCGGTTACAACCTGCCAACATCAAAATATCCCATTTATCCAAACCTCGAATAGTGGAATCTTATAGGGCTCTGAGTGACATGGGCTATGGTGAGGTGTGAGCCAGATTCAGGTCCCACCTCCAGTGAGACCCATCTCTACATTGAGAACATCTCACTCCATTGTTTATCCTGTTTGTGAGCAATGTGGTAAGATTCCCATCCACAACAGTGAGCTGCCAATTAATGCTCATTAAAACACCTTCTTAATGTCACAGCGCTCCTCATTCATACTCAGCCCAAACCCACCAAACAAGCTCAATGTCAGGAAATCTCGACAAGGAGACCTGAGCAGGTACCTGGCAGATTCAGCTCAGCACGGGCACTGAACAAACTCAACGTTGGTCACCAGGAGCCAACCTCTCATCCATGGACATTGTCCTCCAAGAACCCTCATGGTTCATCTCCCATTCACTTAGAGGCTGCTCTGCCCTTCAACGCTGTACCTCAGGCTGCCCCATGAACTCTCAGTGTATCTGCAGTGAGGATACTGTGCGCTCAGGGAACTTTTGAATTCCTGAGGTTGTGACAGGGCACTCTACAAATGCAACGCTTCCTCACTTTCCTCTTTCTTTCTCTAGCTTCCTCTTGAAATCCTCCACTTGCCATGAAGTTCCAGCCCCTCGACATTTTCCCTCAAGTCTCTGATCTTCAGGGTTCACTCGTGTTGTAGTGTCTCCTGGTCAGGGCGGGTGTCCATGAGGTGCTCGATATTAATAGCAACAAACTGTTGCTGGAGGCAGTTCTAGCCCTGGATTCAACATCACGTTGTGCTGCTGTGTGCAGAATCTAGCTGTGAATCTTTCACAGTGTGGGAGCGACCTCATGGAACCAAGCAATTTGGCTACACTGATGTGTAAAGAGCTAATTGAACTGTTACTCAAACTGACGATCTGGGAAGTACCTTAGAGGGATAGGAGGGGGCGGGAGGGAATGACTCACGTGTTAAAGACAACATGCAAGTGCTGGGTGACAAGGTCAGGTTACAACAACAACTGGCATTAAATCAAATTCAAATTAAATAAAGGAGTCCCCAGTCCCTCCCCAGGATGCTCCTCGGGAGTGTTAATCAGGGCCTGATTCACAGAGGAGCCTCAATCTCCCAGCAGTTGTCTGCATTACTCAGGGCTATTGGAAACTGGCAATTCATCCGGTGGATGTGAAATTCCCAAGGACGCTGAGAATGTCAGACAAGCATCAAGACTTTCTTTGGACTGATATTGGGGATGGAGAAGAGAAGCCCATTTTGCAGGGGTATGTGGCTTGTGGAAGGGGGAGCTGGGGTAACAGGCACATGGCCCTGACGAAGCCTCCAAGGATGTGCCCCATCAGATATGGCAATTCACTCCCCTCCCTCAGTGTCCCCTCCTTCAAACAAGGCCAACAACAGAAGGTAGGAATGAGGCCAATGGCAGGGTTAGACCAGGAGTTTGCAAACCCGTGGCTCTGTGGATCCTGGCCATAAGGTTGTATTATCTGCACTTTATCTGCTCCATTGTTCAGCCTATTCTGCTATCAGTTTGCTTGACCCAGAGTCCTCACTCAGGCTTAACTGATCGAGCCCAGTGAATACAATCTAAGATGAGGCTTCAGTGGGTGAACCTGGTACTGGAGGATTGAGAGACCCGCTCAACCTCCCTTTGTGCTTTGATTCCCCTTCTCAGCACCTCCACACCCTCACCCTTTCTTCCTCACCCCATATCTCCTCCCTACCACATCTCCTCCCTCCACGCCTCCTCAGACGACCCAGCCTCTCCATCCCTGATGAGCCTGACAGCTGCCTCTTTTTGCCCGGCTGTTCCTCACCCCTACCTTTACCCTGTCGCATAACATGGCTGTAGGATAGGGAATTCCCAGTGTTGGGAATCATTGCCGTTCCTTTACCACGCCCCTGTCAAATCACCACCACTAATTGGATGCCTTCCCAGGGGCATCATCATTGGCATGCCCCAATTACGACTGTCATTGGTCGATCAGTTCCTTGAACATTCCATCACCCTTCACCTCACTCGCTTCCCACAACCAATCAGAATGCACACCATGGTTGATTGGATAATTCTTGATGCTTGATCAAATTGCCTTTTCTTTCCAATCCTGAACAAATAAAACAATGGAAAATATATTGTTATCGGTGAATTCTCTGTGGGTCTGTGTACAGTCAATGTCTCAGAGAACAGACAGCAATCACTGCAGGATCCAGGCCATTTGTTCGACAACGTTACAGAGGCTCTGCCACTAAAATCAGATGCAGGGACTCTCCCAGAGGCATGTCCGAGCAAGCTCCAGAGGAATTTACAAACCTGCTGCTTACAAAGAACAAATAGGAAAATCATCAGGATACTCACGACTCATATTGAAAAATTTTAACAAATCTTCAACAGCTGACAGACAAACCATCAGACAATTCGTGACGTGTAGTCTCTGAGGAACTAAATATATTATCACATAAAATGCACATTGAAGTATCATTCTACAGTCCTTCGCTGCAGCTGATTTAAAAAAAATGTTTGCTTCTGAGCTGACAGCCTCACTGTCAAAATGAGGACTTATTGTTGGCGTAATCTTTATGAAGATGCATATGAGCCATTTGCTTTTTTGCATGAGATACATTTTTAAAATTCATTCTCGGGACAAGGGCATTACTGGCTGGACCAGGATTTATTGCCCGTCTCTAATTGCCCCTTCAGAAGGTTGGGGTGAGCTGCCTTGTTGAACTGCTGCAGTCCATGTGCTGTGGGTACACCCACATTGCATGTAGGAGGAAATTCCAGGATTTTGATCCAGCGACAGTGAAGGAACGGTGATATATTTCCAAGTTGGTATGGGGAGTGGTCAGGAGGGGAATGTCCAGTATCTGCTGCCCTTGTCCTTTGAGATGGAAGTGGCCATGGGTTTGGAAGGTGCTGTGATGTTGCTGTTGTCTCTTGTAGCTGCTCTATGTTGTTGCCAGCTTGTACTATCAGTAAAGAAAATGAATGTTTAGACAATAGACAATAGACAATAGATGCAGGAGTAGGCCATTCAGCCCTTCGAGCCTGCACCGCCATTCAATATAATCATAGCTGATCATTCCTAATCAGTATCCTGTTCCTACCTTATCTCCATAACCCTTGATTCCATTATCTTTGAGAGCTCTACCCAACTCTTTCTTAAATGAATCCAGAGAGTGGGCCTCCACTGTCCTCTGGGGCAGAGCACTCCACACAGCCACCACTCTCTGGGTGAAGAAGTTTCTCCTGAGCTCTGTCCTAAATGGTCTACCCCGTATTTTTAAGCTGTGTCCTCTGGTTCGGCACTCACCCATCAGTGGAAATATGTTTCCTACTGCCAGAGTGTCCAATCCTTTCATAATCTTATATGTCTCAATCAGATCAATCTTCTAAACTCGAAACTCAAGGGTATACAAGCCCAGTCACTTCAGTCTTTCAGTGTAAGGTAATCCTGCCATTCCAGGAATTGACCTCATGAACCTACGCTGCACTCCCTCAATAGCCAGAATGTCTTTTCTCAAATTTGGAGACCAGAACTGCACACAGTATT
>NC_057711.1:2974169-2987503 GCF_004010195.1 Chiloscyllium plagiosum | reverse complement strand
ACTTTTGATTGACAAACTTGGCTGCCTTGCGAACTGGCAGTGTCATCAGTCTCTGTTTCCAAAAGCTTCAACTTGTTCCTGACAGGTACTTCTCTCGGGGTGTCTTGCACCTGTCTCCTCTCTGCCTTCCTCATTGTCTGCTCTCTTCTGCTCTCTTCTGGCATGATTGGTGTAATAACCTCGCTGAAGGTCTTGTCCAGAAAGATTTCGTTCTCTCGGATGAGCCTAAGGTCTTCGAGTTCTTTTGTCAGCGCTGCAATATGCTCAGTCAATTGCTGAATGTGCACACATTTTCCACACATATACGAGCCAGACACACCAGAGTCGTTGACCTCCCACATCAAGCACGTAGCGCACTGAACCAGCTGGGCAGTCATGTCTTCACCCTCTTCAACTGTGGTGTAATCACTTCACTCAACCTCCTTGTCAAAGATTCCTGAGCTGAAGCCTCACTCTTCGATCTAAACTTCCTTCGACCCTCTTTTTGTGGTACGTCTGTGGACTCTTAATTAAGGTTAGAGGTGGAGGGAGGGAGGGAGACCCTACTTTGTAGGACCTGAGGTTTAGAACACACCCACTCTAATAGTAATCACTTACCTTCCCGACCGGCTTTGCGCTCCGTCTGAACTTCCGCCCAGCTCCCGCCGCTCTCTGTTTAGTTCCGAAAGGGTTTTGGAACACTAAACATAGAACAGTACAGGACAGTATAGGCCCTTCAGCCCTCATGTTGTATCAATCTTTTATCGTACTCTAAGATCAAACTAACTTACACACCCTTCGTTTTACTATCATCCATGTGCCTATTCAAGAGTTGCTTAACTCTCCCTAATGTATCTGACTCTACTACCACTGCTGGCAGTGCATTCTACATACCCTCCACTCTCTGTGTAAAGAACCTACCTCTGACATCGCCCCTAAACTTTCCTCCAATTACCTTAAAATTATACCCCTTCGTGATAGCCATTTCCATCATGGGAAAAAGTCTCTGGCTATCCACTCTATCTACGCCTCTCATCATCTTGTACAATTCACACCCTTCTTCACTCCAATGACAAAAGCATTACTTCCCTTAACCTTTCTTCATAAGACATGCCTTCCAGTCCAGGCAGCATTCTGGTAAATCTCTCTCTAAAGCTTCTGCATGTTTACTATAATGAGGTTCCCAGAACTAAACACAATATTCCAAGTGGGGTCTAACCGAGGCTCTATAAAGTTGCAGCATAGCCTCATGGCTCTTAAACTCAATCTCCCTGCTAATGAAAGCCAAAACACTATACACCTTCCTAACAACCTGATCAACTTGGGTGGCAACTTTGAAGGATCTATGGATGTGGATCCCAAGATCCCTCTGTTGCTCCACACTGCCAAGAATCCTGCCATTAACCCTGTAAACTGCATTCAAATTCAACCTTCCAAAGAGAATGACTTCACACTTTTGCTGATTGAACTCTTTCAGCCGCTTCTCAGCCCAGCTCTGCATCCTGTCAACAGCCCTCCACACTATCCACAACTCCACCAATCTTCATGTCATCAGCAAACTTATTAACCCACCCTTCCACTTGCTTATCCAAGTCATCTATGTAAATCACAAAAAGCAGAGGTTCCAGAACAAATCCCTGTGGAACATCACTGGTCACCGAGCTCCAGGCTGGATACTTTCCATCTATTACCACCCTCTGTCATCCTGGGTCAGCCAATTCTGTATCCAGGCAGCCAGATTTCCGTGTATCCCATGCCTGCTTACTTTCTGAATGAGCCTACCATGGGGAACCTTATTAAATGCCTTGTTGAAATTGATATACACCACACCCACTGCTCTACCTTCATCAAAGTGTTTTGTCACATCCTCAAAGAATTCAATAAGGCTTGTGAGGCATGATTTGCCCCTCACAAAGCCGTGCTGACTATCCCTGATCAAGCTATGCTTTTCCAAACAATCAAAAATCCTGTTTCTCAGAATCTTCTCCAATAATTTGTCCACCATCGATGTAAGACTGACTGGTCTATAATTCCCAGGGCTATCCTGATTCCTTTTCTTGAACATGGGAATAGCATTTGTCACCCTCCAATCATTTGGCCCTACGCCAGTGGACAGTGAGGATGCAAAGATCATCAACAAAGGCGATGCAATTTCTTCCCTCGCTTCCTGTAACAACTTTGGATATATTCCGTCTGGTCCTGGGTACCTAACCATTTTCATGTTTTTCAAAGTTTTCACCACATCCACCTTCTTAACACCAACCTGTTCGAGCGTATCAGCCTGTTTCATGTTGTTCTCACAAGCAACAAGGTCCCTTTCACTAGTGAATGCTGAAGCAAAGTATTCACTAAGGACCTCCCCTAACCCCTCCAACTCCAGGCACAAGTTCCCTCCACTATCCCTGATCAGCCCTGCCCTCACTCTGGCCATCATCTTGTTCCTCTCATAAGGGTTGGATGCCTTGGGGTTTTCTTTAATCCCACCCGTCAAGGCTTTTTCATGCCTCCTTCTAGCTCTCCTAAGTCCATTCTTCAGTTCCTTCCTGGCTACCTTTTAACTCTCTCGAGCCTCTCTGACCCTTGCTCCTTCACCTTAAGTAAGCTTTTGAGTGGGTCCATGCTGAGACATTGTTTCCATTCATGGGGAAATCTCGAACCCGGGTCATAGTGTCAGGATAAAGGGCGATCACTCACTCAGGGCTGAGAGGGGGAGAAACCTCTTCAAACAGGGAGCTGCGAATCTTTGGATTTCTTTGCTGTAGAGACTGGGGAGTATCCAACTTTGAATAGGTTTAAGGGTGGAATGGACATAGTTTATTTCTATCTCTTCAGGAATAAAGGGACTGGGCAAGATTGTGAAGTTCAGGCAGAAGATCTGCCATGATCTAATTGGTGATTGAGCAGGTTCCAGGACTGTTGTGATCCAGTCAAACCTGACTTTAAGCTAATGGGGTTGGGTGACATTTCTCATGGTGTTGGAGGGTTGCTCTGCAGATTTTAGTTTCCTGTGAACTCTGGTTATTTTTCCATGTTCTAGAACATAAGAACTAGGAGCAGGAGTAGGCCATTCAGCCCCTCAAGCCTGCTGTGTCAGTCAATATAATCACGGTTGATCTGATCTCAAATTCACTTGCCTGCCCTCTCTCCATAATCATTTAACCTCATTTAATCATTTAATGTTACTCATTAAAAATCTGACTCATTCCTCCTTTGTTCAATGCCCCAGCATCTATCTGGGGGAGTGCGTTCTAGACATTCATCATCCTCTGAGAGAAGTAATTTCTCCTCATCTCTGTTTTAAATCTGCTTGCCCTCATCCTAAAGCTATGACCTCTTGTTCTGGATTGCCACACATGACGAAACGTCCTCCCTGCGTCTACTTTGTCATCTTTCACAGCTCGGTTAGATCTCCTCTCGTTCTTCGGAACTAACTCCAGAGAGTATCGGCGTAAACTGTTCAATCTCTCTTCATTAGGCAAACCTTTCATCTCTGGAATTAATGTAATGAACTGACTCTGTGCTGTCTCCAATGCAAGTTGCTGTGTAAAGGCAAGCAATTTCCTATCTTTGATTTAAATTATAGTACTACTGGTAGCTGCACTTTCAGATACCTCACTCTAAGCTCAGCCTTCCCCTTACAAATGAGAGCAAGTGGTAGATATTGTCTACATGGACTTTACTAATGCTTTCAACAAGGTCCCACATGCTAGACTGGTTAGATCACATGGGATCCAGGGAGAGCTAGTCAACTGAATATAAAATTGGTTTGACAGTAGGAAAGGGAGGGTGGTGGTGGAGAGTTGTTTTTCAGACTGGAGGCCTGTGACCATTGGTGCTCCGTAGGGATCAGTGCTGGGTCCACTGTCATTCGTCATTTATATTTGGATGAGAATACAGGAAGCATGGTTAGTAAGCTTGCTGATGGCAGTAAAATTGGTGTTAAAGTCGACAGTGAACAAGGTTATCTAAGAGTACAATGGATTATTGGGCCAGTGGACCGAGGAATGGCAGCTGGGGTTCAATGTAGATAAAAGCAAAGTGTCACATTTTAGCAAGACAACCTAGGGGAGGACTTACACAGTTAGTGATAGTGCCCTGGGGAAGCTGTCCAACAGAGAGACCCAGGGTGCAGGTACATAATTTCTTGGAAGTAGCATCATGGTTAGACAAGATGGTGAAGACCGCACAGTTGCCTTCATCGGTCAGAGGATTGAGTACAGGAGTTGGGACATCATGTTACAGATGTACAAGACATTGGTAAGGCCACATTTGGAATTATGCATACAATCCTGGTTACCTTGCTATAGGAAGGATGTTATTAAACTGGAAAGAGTGCAAAATAGATTTGCAAGGATATTCCCAAAACTGGAAGGTTTGAATTATAAGGAGAGGCTGGATAGGCTGGGATTTTTAACCCATAGGAGGCTGAGGAGTGACATTATAGAAGTTTATAAAACCATGATGGGCATGGATAGGGTGAATATCCAAGGTCTTTACCTCAGAGTAGGGGAGTCCAAAACTAGAGGACATAGGTTTAAGGTGAGAGGAGAAAGATTTAAAGGGGACCTGAGGGGTGACTTTTTCTCACAGATGGTGGTGCGTGTATGGAACGTGCTGGCAGAAGTGGTGGAGGCTGGTACGATTACAGCATTTAAAATCCCTTTGGATGGGAACATGATACGAAGGGTTTAGAGGGATATGGGCCAAATGCAGGAAAAAGGGACTAGATTAGTTTGGGAAACCTGTTTGGCATGGTTCCGCTGAAGGGTCTGTTTCAGTGCTGTATGTCTCTATGACATCCCATTAAAAGTGTTCTGAAATTCCCTTCCTAACGCTGTCCACATTTTTACCCCTCTCTCACTGCCTTTTAAGATGCTCTCTAAAGCCTACCTCCCTGACCAAGTCTTTTTGATCACAGATCTAATAGACAATAGACAATAGGTGCAGGAGTAGGGCCATTTGGCCCTTCGAGCCAGCACCACCATTATAAGCATGGCTGATCATCCACAATCAATATCCTGTTCCTACCTTATCCCTTAATTCCACTGTCTTTAAGAACTACATTCATCTCTTTTTTGAAAGTATCTAGAGACTTGGCCTCCACTGCCTTCTGGGGCAGAGCATTCCATACACCCACCACTCTCTGGGTGAAGAAGTTTCTCCTCAACTCTGTTCTAAATGACCTACTCCTTATTTTTAAACTGTGTCCTCTGGTGCTAGACTCACCCATCAGCAGAAACATGCTTCCTGCCTCCAGAGTGTCCAATCCTTTAATAATCTTATACATCTCAATCAGATCCTCTCTCAATCTTCTAAACTCAAGTGTATACAAGCCCAGTCGCTCCAATCTTTCAACATATGATAGTCCTGTCATTCCGGAAATTGACCTTGTGAACCATGCTGCATTCCCTCAATAGCCAGAATGTCCTTCCTCAAATTTGGAGACCGAAACTGCACACAATATTCCAGGTGCAGTCTCACTAGTGTCCTGTACAGCTGCAGAAGGACCTCTTTGCTCCTATCCTCAATTCCTCTTGTTATGAAGACCAGCATGCCATTAGTTTTCTTCACTGCCTGCTGTACCTGCATGCTTGCTTTCATTGACTGATGTACAAGAACATTTAGATCTCATTGTACTGCCCCTTCACCTAACTTGACTCAATTTAGAAAGTAATCTGCCTTCCTGTCCTTGCTGCCAAAGTGGATAATCACACATTTATCCACATTAAACTGCATCTGCCATGCATCTGTCCACTCACCTAGCCTGTCCAGGTCACCCTGTATTCTCATAATATCCTCCTCACATTTCACCCTGCCACTCAGTTTCATGTCATCAGCAAATTTGCAATGTTACTTTTAATACCTTCATCTATATCATTAATGTATATTGTAAACAGCTGCGGCCCCAGCACCGAACATTGTGGTACCCCACTGGTCACCGTTTATCACTACTCTTTGTTTCCTGTCAGCCAGCCAATTTTCAATCCAAGTCATATTTTGCCCCTAATACCATGCACCCTAATTTTGCTCACTAACCTCCTATATGGGACTTTATCAAAGGCTTTCTGAAAGTCCAGGTACACTATATCCACTGGCTGTCCCTTGTCCATTTTCATAGTTACATCCTCAAAAAATTCCAGAAGATTAGTCAAGCACAATTTTCCCTTCGTAAATCCATGCTAGCTCTGACCTATCCTGTTACTGCTATCCAAATGAGGCGTAATTTCATCTTTTATAATTGACTCCAGCATCTTTTCTACCACTGATGTCAGGCTAACTGGTCTATAATTCCTTGTTTTCTCTCTCCCTCCCTTCTTGAAAAGTGGGACAATATTAGCCACCCTCCAATCCACAGGAACAGATCCTGAATCAATAGAACATTGGAAAAGGATTACCAATGCATCCATGATTTCTAGAGCCACCTCCTTCAGTACCCTGGGATGCAGACTATCAGGTCCTGGGGACTTATTAGCCTTCAGACCTAACAGTCTATCCAACACCATTTCCTGCCTAATATAAATTCCCTTCAGTTCATCCATTACCCTCGGTCCTTCAGCCATTATTACGTCTGGGAGATTGCTTATGTCTTACCCAGTGAAGACAAATCCAAAGTACCTATTAAACTCTTCTGCAATTTCCTTATTCCCCATAATAAATTCACCTGTTCCTGTCTTCAAGGGGCCAATTTTAGTCTTAACCATTGTTTTCATTTCACATAATTAAAAAAGCTTTTACTATCCTTCTTTATATTTTTGGCCAGTTTGCCTTCGTACCTCATTTATAATGGCAAAATCTGTCATGCCAATAGGGCACCCACCAGTTGAAGAACCGGTAGTCACTCTCAGATACCCCGCTGGGATTAAATCCCAGTCAGACAGCCTATTGGCTGCCATCAATGTTCCCGGGTGATTGAGGGGTGCAGGGGGATATCCCACTTCAACTTCTTCTCAAGGAGCAAGTCCCACAGGTCAGTCCCTTGCTGCCTGTGAACATAAGATAGAAGATCAAAAGTAGGCCAATCAGCCCATCGAGTCTGCTCTGTTATTCAATGAGATTTTGTTTGATCCAATAATCCTCAACTCCAATTTTCTGTCTTTTCTATATAACCCTTTATTTCCTTCCTGCCTGAAAATCTATCTCAGCCTTGAATACACTTACTGTCCCAGCCCTGACAGCTCTCCCTGATAAATAAGTCTGCAGGTTCATTCTAAATTCCAATGAGTACAGGCCCAATCTACTCAATCTCTCTTCATAGGGCATTCCGTCAATCCCCGGGATCTGCCGAGTGAACTTTCTCCAGACCGCCTCCAATACCAATCGATCATCAGGGACCTGAAACTGTTCACTGCATTTTGTCTGTGGCCTAACTAATATCTTGTATCATTTTATCAAAACCGTCCTACTTTTAAATTCCATTCCCTTTGAAATAAAGGTCAACTTACCTTCCCTATTACGCACTCAATTTAGACGCTGTTTTTTTTGTGATTCCTGCACAAAGACCCCAGATCTCTCTGTGCTGCAGCTTTCTGCAGTCTTTCCACATTTAAATAATATGCAACTCTTCCATTCTTCCTGCCAAAGTGTATATTAATTCTAATGTTTTACTTTTCTCAGCATAAAAGGTGACAGCATTTTAGATTAAACAGCAATTGGGCACTTGGAGCTGGTGTATGGAGTAGGTGCTGTTTACTCTCGATCTGCCAACACAGAAACCACGCTGTGCTTGTCATACACTTTATTGGAGAAAGCCCAGCACAGATTCGATGGGCTGAAGGACACTTTCTACGCTATGGGACACCATGACAAGCAGCTTGCAAGTAGATGGAGTTGTTTAACAATGGCATGTGCAAACACCCCAGTAAGTGCTGCTGAGTTCTCAGTAGAGTTTGCTCCTTACTTACAACCAGGAAATGCTGGAGGAACTCCACAGGTCTGATAACATCTACACACAAAGAAAACCGAGTTAATGCTTCAAGTGGGCGGCACGGTGGCACAGTGGTTAGCACTGCTGCCTCACAGCACCAGAGACTCGGGTTCAATTCCCGCCTCAGGTGACTGACTGTGTGGAGTTTGCACATTCTCCCCGTGTCTGCGAGGGTTTCCTCTGGGTGCTCTGGTTTCCTCCCACAGACCAAAAATGTGCAGGTCAGGTGAATTGGCCATGCTAAATTGCCCGTAGAGTTAGGTGAAGGGATAAATGTAGGGGAATGGGTCTGAGGGGTTGCAGTTCGGCGGGTCGGTGTGGACTTGTTGGGCCGAAGGGCCTGTTTCCACACTCTAAGTAATCTAATCTAATCAAGTCCGGTGACCCCTCTTCAGAACCAAATGGTGTCGGGAAATTGGTTCCTCTTATACTTTTAACAGAGACGCTGGGAGAGCAAAAGAGCAGATGGTGTCGAGACCCAGTGCAAAAGGCAAAGTGACATAATACTGTTAATATTGGAGAAATAAAAAAAGAGATTCATAAAGGGTGTAAATTAAGGTCTGAAAGGGAGAGAATGAATCCAGTCACTAAGAGTAAAGTAAACAAGAGATGGCTGTTGGGGAAAGGGGGGAGAAAGAGACCGTAAGAGAAATTGAGGGCAGATGGAAAGTGATCAGACTCCGAAGTTATTGAATTCAATTATGAGACCTTCAGGCTGTGAAGTGTCTAAATGGAAAATGAGATGTTCTTCCTGGAGCTTGTGCTGTGCTTCATTAGGCAGGAAGGTTCACATGAGAGTAAGGTGATTGGTTGAAATGACGAGTCACTGGAAGAGTGGGCTCAGACAGAGTGGAGGGGTGTCCACAAAGTGGTCTCCCAGTCAGTGCTGGGTCTCCCCACTGGAAAGAAGGCTGCATCAGGAGCTGTGAACACAGGCACCTCGATTGTAAGAAGCCCAAGTTAAACACTGCTTCACCTGGAAGGTGGGACTGGGACCTGGGACATGGAGGAGGAGATTAGACAAGTGTTACACCTGAAGATGTTGCAATCTCCTGTTTTTGTATATATTGTGGATGAATTTTATGAATTTTGTATCATGCGGAATGGATCTTGCTTTCTAACTGAGAGGGGGAATATCATGAGAGTGCAGCAAGAGAAGGGACTGTCCCGATGGAATAGTTCTATCCTCGTTGGGTGAGTTCCTGCTTATTCAGCAATGGCCTTTTCAAGCTCAAGTGATGAGCTTTCCTCAACCAGTCCAATCCTGACAGGAAACTGCAGGATTGTGTCATATTGTACAGTTAAAAATATATTCCCCAAATAAAAATATATCGTGTTCTGTAAACTGATGAACCCTGAATTCGGTATTCACCACTCTGTAACTGATTAATATTCCACATCAGTAAAAGCAAATCATCGATTTTTAATCAGTCCTCAATGTGTTTAAAGTCAGATAAAGCTGCCAGGGGATCATAGGCCTGTTCTCATCAAAGAAATTGAGAGAGAGAGAGAGAGAGAGACGGCTGGTGGTAGTTTAACCTGAGGGTCACCATGCCTCAGGCGAGGGAATGGTTGGGAAGGAGAGTCCTTCATGGTAACTTCAATCAGTGCAGAAATTACATAAGAGCATAAGAACTAGGAGCAGGAGTAGGCCACCTGGCCCCCCGAGCTGGCTCTGCCACTCAATAAGATCGTGGTTAATCTTTTCATGGCCTTAGCTCCACCTAAACATCCTCTCACCGTAACGTTTAATTCCTTCATTGTTCAAAACATTATCTACCTTAGCTTTAAAAACATTTCCCCAGGAAGCCTCAATCAATTCACAACCCTCTGGTTGAAGAAGTTCCTTCTCAATTTGGTCCTAAATCTGATCCCTCTAATTTTGAGGCTATGCCCTCTTGAGCTAGATTCACTCGCCAGTGGAAACATCCTCTCATCTTTGATCTTATGTATTCTCTTCATAATTTTATATGCTTCCATAAGATCTCTGCTCATTCTTCTAAATTCCAATGAATATAATCCCAGTCCACTCAATGTCTCCTCGTAAGCCAACTCCCTCAATTGAAGCCACACTGTTGGTATCACTCTGTATCACAAAACAGCCGTCCAGCCAATGTTAACTCTACTTACTCTCCATAGATGGAACCAGATCTGCCGAGTTCCTCCAGCAATTTCCGATTTGTGCGAAGTCAGGGGTTCGTTAATTGATTCCCAACCCAAATCCAGAGTGGCTGAATGGTCTCTAACCGGGAGGAATGTGTATTGATGATTCAGCAGGATCACAAAGCTGTTCTGGTGCAGAAGGAGGTCATTCAGCCCACTGTGCCTGCACTGGTGCTATTCCCTCGTGCCAATCTCCTGCCTTTTCCACATACCCCTGCATTCCATTTCTATCCAAATAACCATCCAATTGCCCCTCTTGAATGCTTCAGTTGAACCTGCCCCTATCACATTTCCTGGCAGTGTGTTCCAGACCCTAACTACTCACTGAGTGAAATAGCTTTAGTTTCCCTACAGTGTGGAACAGGCCATTTGGCCCAAGTCCACACCGACCCTCCGAAGAGTAACCCACTCAGACCCATTCCCCTACATTTACCCCTGACTAATGCACCTAATATGTTAGCAATTTGGCATGGCCAATTCACCTGGCCTGCATATCTTTGCAGCATGGGAGGAAATCGGAGCACCCGGATGAAACCCACACAGACACAGGGAGAATGTCAAAACAGACAGTCACCCAAGGCAGGAATCAAACCCGGGTCCCTAGTGCTGTAAGGCAGCTGTGCTAACGACTGAGCCACCGTGCCACCCTCATCCTTTCTCCCACATCTTTCTGAAGAAGGGTCACTGGATCCAAAGCATTAACTCTGATTTCTCTCCACAAATGCTGCCAGACCTGCTGAGATTTCAGGTTTGTTTCTCTCCAGTCACCCTTGCTTTGCTTACACATCACTTTCAGTCTACACCCCTCTCGTTCTTAATCCTTTCACAAGCTTTGTGTCATCTATTCTGTCATTCAGCAGCCTGGCCCAGGACCCTCCATTGGGGACAGGGGCAATCCAAGGAGGAGGTGAAATAACACTACAGAGGCCGGTATCCCATCACCAAGTCACCCATCTCATTCACACGTGGACAGTCCTTGACACTGATCCCTCTCCCTCAGAGTAAAAATGTGTGGTGCTCGAAAAGCACAGCCGGTCAGGCAGTAGCCGAGGAGCAGAAGAGTCAATGTTTCGAGCATAAGCTCTTCATCAGGAATGTTGTTCAACAGGAAAGAGGCATTCAAGAGGGGCATTGGATGGTTATTTGGAAAATGATGGAGTGCAGGGAAAAGGCAGAAGATTGACACTAGGGAATAGCACCAGTACAGGAATCGCTTTCGTTCGAAACGTCCTGCTCCTTGGATGCTGCCTGACTGGCTGTGCTTTTCCAGCACCACACTTTTTAACTCTGATCTCCAGCATCTGCAGTCCTCACTTCCTCCCAGCTCCCTCAAAGCCACCTCTCAGAGTGAACAGAACCTGTGACATTCCTGTTCTTTACTGTCAGCCAGGGCTACCTGATTGGACCAGAATAACAGCCCCAATCAGGGAACTCGTGTTCTGTGAAGTCCGCCTGACTGACCTTGTTACATTCACTGCACAGGGATAGCCCAGAAGCCTCAGGCAAGCTCAGCAGGACCCCCTATTCGATACGATTCCTATCTGCTACCTGATGAAATGGTAGCAGCGAAGCAGGTGGAGACAGCCTCATTCAACAGCCTCATTTACGGGCATTCTCGATGCAGACGTAATGGGAAAGCCAGGGATGGAAGGTGATGGGGTCTACGCACTGCACTGTCTTACCCCATTTAGGGGCACCCTGTTCTGCCACTTGATAAGATCTAATTGTGGCCTTCTCTCTACATTCCCAGCCCCAATTCCCTTATCAATGGAAAAACCTGTCCTGTAAGATTGAACACAATAATAACTGCCAGAAGTGCAGTGGCTTGTAATGTTTCAATTCGCGAGTGCAGAAGGTGTTACTCAGTGAGAGTGAATGAGTCATGCAGCTTTGCTGAGCCTACTCCGCACCATCAGGGAAGTGTGAAAGGGACCCAGCTTGTAAAGGAGCCACACCATGGTTATACGCGCGCCAGCCGACATCCCTGCAGAGAGCAAAAGCTAAGCACGTTCAGAAATGCCAAGCTGCCTGCTTGTTCAGTTGGTAACTCTCTCACTTTCTGCGTCAGTTTCTCTCCCACTCCAGAGATTTCAGCAGCCTGATAGTCCCATTGGAATAAGACCATAAGACTATAAGATACAGGAGCAGAAATTAGGCCATTCAGCCCATTGAGACTGCTGCACCACTCAATCATGGCTGATTAGTTTCTCAATCCTATTCTCCCAGTTTCTCCCCATGACCCTCAATCCCCTTTACAATCAGAAACCTATCAATCTCTGTCTTAAATATACTCAATGACCTGGACTCCACAGCCTTCTATGGTAATGAATTCCATAGATTCACTGCTGTCTGACTGAAGAAGTTTCTCCTCTAAATGATCTTCTCTTTACTGTAAGGCTATGCCCTCAGGACCTAGTCTCTACTACCAATGGAAACATCTTCCCAACATCCACTCTGTCCAGACCATTCAGTATTCTGTAAGTTTCAATTGCATCCTCCCTCATCCTTCTAAACTCCATCAAGTATAGTCCCAGAATCCTCAAACGTTCCTCACAGATTAAACTTTTCATTCCTGGGGCCATTCTCGTGAATCCCTTCTAAACCCACTGCGGGGCCAGTATACGGCCAGTATGGACAGCATGGTGGTTAGCACTTCTGCCTCACAGCACAAGGGACCCGGGTTCAATTCCCCCCCCACGGCTGACTGTCTGTGTGGAGTTTGCACATTCTCCCTGTGTCTGCGTGAGTTTCCTCCCACAGTCCAAAGATGTGCAGGTTAGGTGAATTGGCCACGCTAAATTGCCCATACTGTTAGGTACATTAGTCAAGGGTAAATATAGAGTAAAGGTTTGGGTGGGTTGCTGTTCGGAGGGTTAGTGTGGACTTGTTGGAACGAAGGGCCTGTTTCCATAGTGACAATAGACAATAGGTGCAGGAGTAGGCCATTCAGCCCTTCGAGCTTGCACCACCATTCAATATGATCATGGCTGATCATTCCTAATCAGTATCCTGTTCCTGCCTTATCTCCATAACCCTTAATTCCACTATCTTTGAGAGCTCTATCCAACTCTTTCTTAAATGAATCCAGAGACTGGGCCTCCACTGCCCTCTGGGGCAGAGCATTCCACACAGCCACCACTCTCTGGGTGAACAAGTTTCTCCTCATCTCTGTCCTAAATGATCTACCCCGTATTTTTAAGCTGTGTCCTCAGGTTCGGTACTCACCCATCAGCGGAAACATGTTTCCTGCCTCCAGAATGTCCAATCC